>NC_091572.1:4393729-4403729 GCF_042767895.1 Penaeus vannamei
GACGTCACATCCTGCTTAGTTCCAGATCGGGCGCCAGTCGTCAGGATTGCCGTACCACTCGCGGTCCTCCGGAGAGAGAGGCGCCGACTGGGAGGTCCGCGACCTCAGCCTGGACGCGGCCTCGACCAAGTTGAATTCGGGGTCGCTCGTGTTGGCTGGAGGTTTGTCGTTGCCGCGGTCGAGGTCGTCCTCCTTGCTGTTGGCAAGGACGAGCACCCCGGCCACTTCGCGGCCCTCGAGGTCTTCGGGCAAGGGGAACCGGTTGCCGTCCACGACGACCGGCACGAACTTATCCGAGTCCTTGTCGTTGACTTCCACGACGCCTGCGAAGCGCCCCTCCTTGTAGACGCTGAGCCCCGAGAGCAAGGCCTCCACCGTGTTGTTGTCCTCGTCGAGCAGACGGTGAACGCGAATGTCCACGCCGTCCTGGTGCCTCGGGGCTCTCACCTTCGTCTCTGAGAGGCGGCTTTCGGATCCGTAGACAGCGGCGAGGGCGTCGCGGGCGTTCTGATCCAGGAAGCTGGTTCCGAGGGCGTCGTCCAGGTCGATCACCTGAATCTCAGCGTTGTCCAGCACGCCGGAGTCCAGAAGCTGAGAGCGGACGTCGAACGGGAGTTCTTCCGGAAGGTCGTGGAGGATGGCCGGCTGAGCGCCGTCCAGGTTCAGGGCGGCGATGTCGTCGATGTTGTCCCCGGGGGAATACTCGATGAAGTACACCTCCACGGGCTCCTCCTGCAGGGCGAAGAGCTCGGGGTCGATGATGGGCGGGGGCGGAGGGGGGGCGGGCTCGCCGTCCTCGAACACGATCTCGATGATCGGGTCGTCGTAGCCCAGCTGCGAGCTGATGTCAAGGGCGTCCAGAGCGCCGGCTATGGTCCTCGGGCTCTCGTAGGACTCGCTTGGCGTCTGGATGGGGAGCGAGGGGGCGATGGGAGCGGGCGGCAGGACGTCGATCGGCGCGGGAGAGTGCGTGTCCCCAAAGGCGGCGCCACCTCCGAGGCCACCTCCGATGCCGGCGCCGAGGCCACCTCCGATGCCGGCGCCGAGGCCACCTCCGATGCCAGCGCCAGGGCCGACCCCAATGCCAGCGCCGACGCCCGAGGAGCCAGCCGGGAGGTCGTACAGAGGAGGAGGAGGAGCGGGAGCCACGGGGATGGGCTGCGAAGGCTGGAAGCCGTCGAGATAGGAGGAGGACGAGGAGCCATGCTCGGCCATGGGGGGAGGGAAGGACGGAGGGGCCCGGTAGCTGTTGCTGGGCTCAGCATGGGGCGCGGGGGCGGGGTGGGGTACGGGATGGGGGGCTGGGGCAGGGGGGACCACCGGGACTGGGGGCTGTGGATGAGGGTGGCTGGGAGCAGGGGGCACGACGGGTCCGGAGTGGATGACTGGGCCGGATGTGATCAGGTCCCCGCCGTGGCCGCCGCCGACGATCGCCGGGATGGAGTGCGAGCTGTAGGTGTCGGAGGGCGGGGGCGGAGGGGCGCTGTAGGAGTCGCCGGCGTGCACCACGTCGGTGTGCTTCACGGGGCCGAAGCCGTGAGGGATGTCGTGGCCGCCTCCGTGTCCACCGCCGTGTCCACCGCCGTGTCCGCCTCCGTGTCCACCTCCGTGTCCACCGCCGTGTCCGCCTTCGTGTCCGCCTCCGTGTCCACCGCCGAAGCCACCGCCGAAGCCACCGCCTCCTCCATGTCCGAATCCACCTCCTCCGTGACCCTTGCCTCCGCCGTGTACAAATCCACCACCGCCATGACCTTTGCCTCCAACGAATCCACCGCCGAGACCTTTGCCTCCTACGAATCCACCGCCGCCGCCGCCGCCGTGTCCGAATCCACCACCACCACCACCGTGACCGAATCCGCCACCACCACCGTGTCCGAAACCGCCGCCGCCGCCTCCGTAGGGTGGAGGCGGAGGGCCGTACGTGGGAGTGGGCGGAGGAGGTGGCGGATGGTAGATGGGCTGAGGCTGAGGAAGAGCCACGTACACCGGTCGCGGAGGTCTCGCGGGCTCCTCCTCTCCCTTCCACAGCTTCGTGAGTCCGGAGAACCACTTGCCGATGGTTCGCTTGGTCCTCGTCGCCTCCGCCGGCTGGGATGCCGCGAGGGCCAGCGCCACCAACACCTGCAACGGAAGGGAAAACGGGCTGGTTAGAAGGGGGTACCTGAACGAGCGGCAAAGTAGTTGTTACAAGGAAAGGGAAAATGGTTTGTTCTGAAATAAGGAAAGGGAAAACGGCCTCGTTAGAAGGGGATATCTGAACGAGCGGCGAAGTAGTTACAGAAAAAGGGAAAACGGATTGTTCTGGAAGGGATATCTGAACGAACGGAAATAAGGAAAGGGATAACGGGCTGGTCAGGAGGGGATATCTGAACGAACGGTGAGTTAGTAGTCATACGAAAAGAAAGAAAGAAAGTAAAAAAAAAAAAAAAAAAAACAGGCTAGGGAGAAGGGAACAACTAACTGAAAGACCAGTGAAGTAAATAGTTACAAAGAGAAGGGAAAACGGGCAAGGGAGAAGAGAGTGCCTGAAAGACCAATGAAGTAGTAGTCATAAGGAAAAGGAAAAAAAGTTTGTTCTGAAGAGGATATCTGAACGAACGGAAATAAGGAGAAGGGAAAACGGGCTGGTGAGAAGAGTTTAACTGAATTAGGAGCCACAGGGAAAGGGAAACCGGGCTAGGGAGAATGGGGTATGTGAACGAGCAACGAAGAAGGATTCGCACGAAAAAAAGGTGATGTTTGAGCGAGAGTAGAGAAAGTGGAAGATACGAAACGAGAAGAAAAAAGGGGACTAATAAAAAGAGGAACATCTGGCCGAAAAGTGAAGAAGAAGAAGATAAAGAAGAATAAGAAGAGGATAAACAAGAATAAGAAGAAGAGGATAAAGAAGAAGAAGAAGAAGAAGAGGATAAAGAAGAAGAAGAAGAAGAAGAGGATAAATAATAATAATAATAAGAAGAAGAAAAAGAGAAAATAGAAAAAGTGAGGGTGAACTGGGAACGAAGAAAGAGGAGAGAAAAAAAGGACGGTGAGAAATGGAGGCTGAAAAGAAGAAAGAAAAGGAGAGAAGCATTGCAAGTCACTGAAGGTTGTTGTCAGTGAAAAGATTCAATGATTTCAAGTTGTGTTTTAGTTAATCACTTATATGTTTTTTTGTCCCTTTTTAACATTTTAAAAACTTTCTATGGCAGTAATTGTCTATATTTCATTAGCGAAAAATATAAAAGAAAACTAAATAAAACAGTAGCACCAGGAAATGATATGTACTTACAGATATACAGACATACAGACACACACAAGCACACACAGACCCCCCCCCCCCCACACGCACACACAGACCCCCCGCCCCCACACACACACACGGACCCACACAGACCCCCCCCCCCCCAAACACACAGACCCCCCCCCCCCAACACACAGACCCCCCTCCCCCCCACACACATAACCACAACTAAACATACACATATTCATAAACATGCCCTCCCCTTTCTTAACACACATACCAGAATCGAGCTGAATACAACAAAACGTACAGGAAAATAACAGAAGTTCAAATAATGACGTGTGGATTCCCTTAGAAAACGAGCCACGTCCTCTGCACCCTAAGCAAATACCAGCCCTGCCAGACGTGCCCTGAAGCGGCCCTTTCGAATGATCACTCGAGGAGGCACTGAGTCATCTTGGAAAATCCGGGATGGCTCAAGTGTGGATTTCGGTATTTTTTATTTTATTTTTTTTAAATTTTCTTTCTATTCTTTTCTTATTTTATTTCGTTTCTTTTTTTATTTTCTTTCGTCTCTTTTCTTATTTTCTTTCTCTTTCATCTCTTTCTATTTTCTTTCTCTTTCATCTCTTTCGTATTTTCTTTCGTCTCTTTCTTATTTTCTTTCTCTTTCTTATTTTCTTTCGTCTCTTTCTGATTTGCTTTCTCCTCTTTCTTATTTGCTTTCTCCTCTTTCTTATTTTCTTTCTCCACTTTCTTGTGGAATTCTTTTCTCTTGGGGGAAAAATGACGAGGAGGACGGGAGATAAGGAGAGGTGATAATGTGTTGGTGGAAGAAGAAAGAAAGAAGAGAGAGGTAGAAGAAAATGAAAAAAAATAAAGTCGAGAAGGACGGACGGGGAAATGTGGACATAGCAATGATAATTATGGTACAGACATAGAAAAAAAAAGAAAAAAAGAAGAAGAACAAGAGAAAACAAAACTAAACAACTCCCCCCAAAGAAAAGAGAAAAAACAAAGAAAATAAAAACTAGATACCCCCCAAAAGGAGAGAAACAACCAGACCAGAAAAAAACAAGAACGCTCTTGGGTTTAGAAGAAAAAAAAAAGAGAAAGAGAGAGAGAGAAAGAGAGAGAGAGAGAGAGAGAGAGGGAGAGAGAGAGAGAGAGAGAGAGAGAGAGAGAGAGAGAGAGAGAGAGAGAGAGAGAGAGAGAGAGAGAGAGAGAGAGAGAGAGAGACAGAGACAGAGAGAGAGGAAAAAAAAAAAAAAAAACAAGGCCACCAGCAGCTATTATTAGAGAGCCGCAGACAACAGCCACAGAACTGGTTGAAGGAGAAAGTCGGCCGCTGCTGCTGCTGCTGCCTGGTGACCGACCTGCCCGAGATAAGAAAATTTTGCGTCCGTCGAAAGTTGAAGTTGCAGGGCATGGTCAGATGAGGGCGTGGAGGGGTAGGGGGGAAGGGGAGGGGAAGTGGGGGGTAGGGGAGTAGCAGGTGGCTTGCAGGACGGGGGGGGGGGGGTTGCAAGGAGGGTGTGGTGTAGGAGGGGGAGAGAGGGAGAGAAGGGAGGGGGTGAGGAAGGGAGGGAGAGAAGGGAGGGGGTGAGGAAGGGAGGGAGAGAAGGGAGGGGGTGAGGAAGGGAGGGAGAGAAGGGAGGGTGTGAGGAAGTTACGGGAGGGTGTGGTGTACAGAGGGAGGGAGAGAGGGAGGGGGTGAGGAAGTTGCAGGAGGGGGGGGGTGTTGCAAAGGAGGCGTGGCTTAGAGAGAGAGAGGGAGTTGCACGTGGGTATAGAAGAATTAGGAATGCAAGGAGGAAGAAGAGGAGAATATTGCAAGAAAAGCGTGGTGCAGGGCGGAGGACAGATCAAATTGCCGGACATTGAAGAAGGAGGAACGAATAAATTGCAAATAACGAAAGAAGAAGGGATGTTGCAGAAGAGAGGAGATGAAGGGAGGAAGGAGGAAGGGCAAGAAGGTGTGGTGGAGGGAGTGGCATCGTGGAGGGAGTGCGTAGGAGTAGGAGTGGCGGGTGGGGGGGGGTGAGGGGGGGGGTGTAAGAGCACGTGTACCATTGCCGCGAGCGAAGTTTGGTCAGGAAAGGAATGTTATTGAAGGGAAACGAGGAAAAAATATATATCTAAAAAACAGAAGTAATAACGCTAATGATGATAAAAGTCACAGTAGTGATAAAAGCGGAAGAAGAAAGTAAGAGAGAAAGAAAAGAGAGGGAGAGAGAGAAATAGGAGAAAAGTAGGAAAAAGCAAAGATAAAAGAAACGTCGAGGGGATACAGGCATAACGAAACTTTTAAAACGTTTAAAAATTAGAGAGAAAGTAAACATGAAAATAAACACGAAAGATAGTAATCAGAGAGTATTTAAAAAATCACAAAAGAGGAAAACGAGACACGAATTTCTGGCGGGAAAAAAACATAATACATTCTTAAAGTGAAACAAAACAAAACAAAACAAAACAAAGAACCAACCATAGACACGGAATGAAAATAAAGCCAGGAAGAAAATTAACGACCCCTCCTCCTCCTCCCCCCCAAAAAAAAAGAGAAAAGTTAATAGCGAGGAAAAGTAAACCAGAAAACCCGAGCAGTTTTTTTTTATTTCGTTTTTTTCTCACCCGCCATTCTGAGAAAGGCATCAGTACCCGGATGGTCACTTTCTTCGCGGGTTTTTCGAAAGGTCAGACGGAATACATTAAGCTGCCTATGGCGGGGTGGGGGTGGGGTAGGGGGGGGGGGCAGGAGGGGGAATTTGGTAAGGAAGGAAAGTGGGGTGGTGGGAGTGATAGGGGAAAAGGAGGTGAGATTGGTAGGGGAAGGGGGTGAGATTGGTAGGGGAAGGGAGTGAGATTGGTAGGGGAAGGGGGTGAGCTTGGTAAGGGAATGGGGTGAGATTGGTAGCGGAAAGGGGGTGAGTTTGGTGGAGGAAAAGGGGTGAGATTGGTAGGGGAAAAGGGGTGAGATTGGTAGGGGAAAAGGGGTGAGATTGGTAGCGGAAGGGGGTGAGATTGGTAGGGAAAGCGGTAGGGGAGTTAGGTAATCGAAAGAGGTAGGGAAACGAGGCGAATCGAGTATGGGAAAATATGTAGTACTTTGATAGGGGAAGGGGGTGATTTTGGTAGGGCAGGGGAAGGTGAGGGGGATTATCGTAGGGAGGGTTGAGGAGGTGGAACTTAGTGAGGGGGAGGGGAGGGGGTAACACAGGTAGGGGGAAGGGTGAGAGACTTAGGTAAGGGGGAGGGGTGAGAGAGGCTTAGGTAGGGGGAATGGGGGGGTGAGGGAATTTCGTAGAGGGGGGGGGGGGGGAAGGGAAGGGAGAAATGGGCGCGCTAGGAAGGGGGAAAAAAGTGTTCCACTCAGATGCTTTTAAATCCTGATTCACTTTCTCTCTTATTTTTTTCCGCATTCCACTATGGAATGTTCCTCTCCCTCTCGGCCCTTTCGCTGTCTCTCTTCCTCTCTTTCGCTCTCGTTTTTGCTCCCTCTCTCTCTCTCTCTTTTGTTCCGCTGTTCCTCTTTTTCTCTCTTCCTCTTTTTCATTCTTCCTCTCTACGTCTCTTTTACTCTTGCTCTCTCTTTCATACTCTCTTTCACTCTAGCTCTCTTTCTATCTATGTATCTATCTTTATCTCTCTTTCTCTCTCTCTCTCTCTATCTTCATCTCTCACCCTCTCTCTTCCTCTCTTCCTCTCTCTCTCTCTTCCTCTCTTTCTCTCTCTCTCTCTCTCTCTCTCTCTCTCTCTCTCTCTCTCTCTTCCTCTCTTTCACTCTCTCTCTCTCTCTCTCCATGCCGCTTTCTCTCTCGCCATGAAAGGTTTCTCAACAAGTATGTATGCTGCCCATGTGCTTGGTCCTACCTGGCTTCTGATTAGCCACGAAAGGTGACGAAGACATAAACAAACACAGTGGATGATAACAGACAATGGATGACGTAGTATAAATGAAAATTATTTCCGATACTTGGTGCGTGAAAGAAGATAAATTGAAAATTGATGCATGGAAGAAGATAAATTGTACAGAGGAGACAAGATTGAGACGTTTTCGATGCAAGATAATCTTCAAAGACGTGAGAGACGACAAATAAATAAGCGGTTGAAGGTGGATGAGGTGATTGGAGACAAATTTCAAGCACAATTGGCAACATTTTCAAGATAGCATTCGAAACAAACCAAGAAAAATAAAAGAGAAAAAAAAAATCAATAACCTATAAGCAAAATGAATAAAAAACAATAACCATGAGAAAATAAATGAAATAATGAAAAACAATATAGAAATAATAAGAAAATAATAGGGAAGGAGAGAAAAAAACGCATATTCGAACGCACGAGCTTCCCGCGAAAATGGCGGACGCGGGAAAGAGACAATCGCTTTATCCTCACGACCCCTTCCCTCGTAATGGCTCATCATCCATCATTACGCTCTTTGTGACTGACGTCTCCTCCTCATGACCTTAATGCCCACGCAGTCACCGTCACCCTCCGTCAGAAGGAATGGCAAAGAGATGAATAGGAAATGAGTTATCCATCTCAATGGCCTCCGTGCAAGAAGGGCTTCGCCAATAGACGTCGCTGTTCCTTTTAATACTTCGTTATTGGCATTTGCAATCACGATGATGGCGAGGGAGAAAATGCACGCTGATTGGCAGTCGGTAATTATGTGCACAATGGTCTTGGTCATGAAGCTGAGTCGAGTGACATACCGTGACAAGATCTGAACTGTTGTAATTAACCTGTGAAACTGAGACAATAATCATTATATTTATAATAATGCTAATAACACAAGAATGTATATTTTTTTCCCTTTTTTTCTCGACAATGGCTAATATCTATCTATGTCCAACACAATAACTTTCTCCATTACGAAGCAGAATCATTAAGATCAATTATTATTTTTTTAATTAATTCATTATATTTATTTTCAAATCATAAGGGAATTATATTTAATTCATTATATTTATTTTAAAATCATAAGGGATTGGAAACCGAAACGGAAATTAAACACATACCAACAAGAATTTACAAACTCATGCGCGTTCGTAAGATATCTTGCAATGGAAACAAAATATCATTTATTTTGTATAATCAACATCATGGCCACAGATTCAATCACAAAACAAAACCTTCTTTACCTGCATTAACTTTGCTGCCACACACACACACACACACACACACACACACACACATTCTCTCTCTCTCTCTTTCCTTCTCTCTCACTCTCTCTCACACACACACTCTCTCTGTCACTTTCCTTCTCTCTCTCTCTCTCTCTCACACACATACACACACACACTCTCTTTCTCTTTCTCTCTCTTTCCTTCTCTCTCTCTCTCTCACACACACACGCACTCACACACACGCACACACACTCACTGTCATCATACACAAACACACATACTGTCATCACACACACACACACTGTCATCACACACACACACACGCACACACTGGCATCACACACACACACACTGTCATCACACACACACACACACACACTGTCATCACACACACACACACTGTCATCACACACACACACACACACGCACACACTGTCATCACACACACACACACACTATCATCACACACACACACACACACACACGCACACATTGTCATCACACACACACACACACTGTCATCACACACACACACACACACACTGTCATCACACACACACACTGTCATCACACACACACACACACACACTGTCATCACACGCACACGCAACACCTCCATGTATTCCTCTGATGAGCTTCACCGCAAGACCACTTTCTTCCCGGCCTCCGAAAGAGAAAAGCGAAAGATAAATGGAGAAAGATGTTTGCAAAGAAAGCAAGAAGGGATAAATGAATTCAAAAACCGCCACCTCACGAAGGCGGCGATGCGTGAACGGCAGAAAGAAAAACGGAGGTTCGTTCCTTTAGCTTTTCTTGAGAGAGATTGGCGTTCTTTTAGGTTTTACGGGATTCTTTTCTATTCTTTTTTTTTACTTTGGTGGTTTCTTTGTCCGATAAATCGTATATCATCTTTGATCTGTTTTTGTGCTATACAAGTTTTTTTTCTTCTTCTTTGATACAAGAAAAAGATCTTATACTTTCTCTTCGACAAAAAAAATAAAATTATAGCTAAATCGCACTTTTTTCTGTAGCAGAGAAACTATGGCGGCTTTTTTAACACTCAATATAAAAAAAGAAAACTTATCGATATTGATTTCTCTTCTTATCCGGAGACTGTAGGAATATATTCGACTCTTAATATCTCATTTTCTCGTAATTTCTTCCATCCGGCAACCATTTTCTCTCGATTAGTGTTCTTGCCAATCTTGTCTCGCTTATCTCTATTTACAGCTTTCGTTTAAAGTTTCCTGATTCTTCCATCGATATAGTGAGAAAAATACGATAAAGAGAGAGAGAGAGAGAAGAAAAGAGAAGACAAGAGACGAGAGAGAGAGAGAGGGGAAAAGAGAAGAGAAGTGAAGAGAGAGAGAGAGAAGATAGAGAGAAAAAAAAGAGAGAGAGAGAGAAAAAGAGAGAGAGAGAAGAGAAGAGAAGAGAATAGAGAGCTGAGAGAGAAAGAAAGAGATGGACATCCAGACAAATAGAGATACAATCAATACCCCCCAAACAAAAAAAGAAAACTCATATAAAATCCACAAAAGATAAGAAAAGAAATAAGAGAGAGAAAAAAACAAAACACAATCGACAGAACCCGTGAGTAGAATCTAATCCCTTAATCGCGAATCCCACGAACACATGTAAACAGAATCCG
>NC_091572.1:4413729-4424645 GCF_042767895.1 Penaeus vannamei
AGCAATGATACAGGCTTGATCGGCAGGCCTGCTCGACGAGAGACATGATTAGGTGGTTTCAGTCGGATGTAGAAATTTCGCATTTTAAGGCCATGATAATTTTCTCGAATGTAAACACCACCCGCGCGCCATCTACCGGTAATTCATCGAATTGTTTGTTTTATTATTTCATTCCATGGATCACATATCCATCAAACTATATCATTACGCGTGTTATCTTTATTTTCCCTTACTAATGGGAGGAAAATTGACAAGATAAAGAAAATGTAATAACAAATGTCCATTTATTTGAACAGATGATTACATGTCTTTTTATTTTTTTTATTTTTTTTCGAATGCAAGATAAATCACTATGCAATGTCTTACCGTCATTCATAAATACACGTTGTCAGTTTATCAAGTACTTAGAGAAGTAGAAACTTAAGAGAAAGGTAGAAAAAGAGAAAGGCAAAGAAATGGAAGAAAACAAGAAAAGAAAAGAAATATATACGCTTGTCATAATTGCATTATGTTTTGCTTCCCTCCCAATAACGATCATTTTCCCCGCTTATGGAGTGAACAGACAGATGAACAGTTCGCATGTACGAGGTTGAACACGAACAGGTAATGAAGAAAGCATTCTCACACCTGGCGGGGAAAAAGGTGGCTCTTCTTACCGGTGAAATGTCAAGACGTCAAGTTTGTCGTTTTAAAATCATCTTTTCCTAATCTGTTGGCTGGCTTTCGACTGTCAGTTTCTTATAGAGAGTAAAATCTGACTTTTCATCTCTGCCCCGTATATGTACTGGTGATTAGGGGTTAAAAATGGCATTCTATATCCAATAACGAAACGCAAGTAATTTATTTTGTATCAACCACGTTTCTCGACTCACGTACGCATTCGGACACCCACGTAAACAAACAGAAGAAAGTGAGCGCTCTCCGCTACATTCCGCTCGCTCCCCACACATAGTCCAGATGGAGTCGAGTTATTATGTCCATAATTAACTTCGCGAACACGTAACGGCCATCGGGAAGAGAGGGCGAGAGAAAGAGAAACCGAAAGTGTAGTTAAACGCGTCTTTATGACTTTGAAACCCGCGAATGCTCCAGTTCGGAAGTCAATGAAGCGTAACGTAGCGGCTAGCGAGTTTGTGGTTTAAGAGGGGGCGTTGCTAATGAACGAGGCGCTGCGTTCGGTAATGTGCTGGTTATGTTTCTTTTTTATTGTTTTTAAACGTTTCATCGTCAAGCATTCACATATATATTTTTCAAGTTAAATCTGGATTACCTGCATATGCAATTAATTGATCTATCAGGTAACTTTGATTTCTCAGAAACTTACTTTGGAGATATAATAACTTATATTTTTGCCAAGATGCTACACGCTAGTCTTAAAATTACCTTTCGAAATATCGAGCATACATATTATTCTTTCCAAACCCTTTCGTTTTAACTACGAAATGCACTTAATGGTAAAAAGAGAAAATGCAAATATTATGAAATATGTAGATAAGTTGGTAGTAGGTGTGGGCCATGAGTAAGCGCGCGGAGCCAATCAGAAATGCTCTCCCTCTGCAGGAGTGAGTAAGACGCAGGCAGTGACGTGCAGTATTTTCAGCGCAGTCACGAACGAAGAAGGAAGAGAGAGAGAGAGAGAGGGAAGGAGGGAGGGAGGGAAAGAGAGAGAGAGGGAGGGAGGGAGAGAGAAGGAGGGAGGGAGAGAGGGAGAAGGAGGGAGGGAGAAAGAGAGAGAGAGAGAGGGGAAGGAGAGAAGAAGAGAAGGGGGAGAAGGAAAAAATGAAAAGAGAGAGAGAGAGAGAGAGAGAGAGAGAGAGAGAGAGAGAGAGAGAGAGAGAGAGAGAGAGAGAGAGAGAGAGAGAGAGAGAGAGAGAGAGAAAGAGAGAGAGAGAGAGAGAGAGAGAGAGAGAGAGAGAGAGAGAGTAAGAGAGAGAGAGAGAGAGAGAGAGAGAGAGAGAGAGATGAAAATGTAAGAAAGACGAAAAGAGAAACAAAAAAAGAGAGGAACAAATTTTCTGGTCAGTTGCGAGCGAATTTCTCAGATTCTATTTCCAGTTCGCAAACCAGTGATGATGAAATATGGCGACATATTCTTATATTTCGTTACGGAGAGAAAATGATTTTCCTCAGAGAGAAAAAAGTGAAATGATTCAATCTACAGATCATCAAATGGACAGACTGCAGCATTTTTATGACGGAAGTTGCAACGAAAACAAAAGACTTGGAAGAAAACGACCCATCCTGTTACAGACACCGGAAATACGTCGAGATAAACGGACTGTCCGCTGTTCCTTTCATATATAAAAGAAAAATTCACTTTCAACTTTGATGAGAAAAAATATATATAGATATATTTTGTGCATTCCATTTTTGTTTGTTTTATTCTTACTTCTCAACGATATGACCAACGGATAAGGAAACAAAAAAAGTAAAATACAAACAAATCGATGTATAAACGAAAGAAAAAAAGAAAGAAAGAAAGAAAGAAAAGAGATAAAAGGGATACGAAGCCAAAACGAAACCTAATTCCATGCCTTCTTAGGTTCAAAGGCCAGATGGGCGAAATCCCCCACCTTATCCACGGGATTCCCGACCAACAAAGGCG
Organism: Penaeus vannamei; assembly: GCF_042767895.1. Classification (NCBI taxonomy): domain Eukaryota; kingdom Metazoa; phylum Arthropoda; class Malacostraca; order Decapoda; family Penaeidae; genus Penaeus; species Penaeus vannamei. Next base: position 4,416,335 of record NC_091572.1, read on the forward strand.
GTGCATGAGTTTCACCCTAATCTGCCACCATAGAATGATCGATCTCTCCTTATAAGGCATAGAGAGTACAGATAAAATCGTCCTTATGCATCTCAATATATGCCTTAATGACGGGTCTGTGCCTCTATGCCCTCCTCGATGCCCATTTCATATCTCCTCGGCGTGGAGATACCCAGCGAGATCCTCTATAGGGCATTGGTAGAGTATTAGCATCAGTTGGGCATCGAATGTTGATGTGTCTTGGTTGATGCGGAAGGAAGAGAAAACGCAACAGTTTTATATAAAATAAAAGAAAGTCTACGTGAGAGCAATTTACTTCAAATAAACGAATTAAAAGAAAATCGGTTATTTTATTCATTACTTTAAATAAAAAGAGAAAATTGATGTTATCATCCTCATTATCATCATCATCATCATCATCATCATCATCATCATCATCATCATCATTACAATTATTATCATTATCATTTTTGTAATATAAAAAGAAAGAGAAAATTAGAGTATAACTGATGTTATACAGAGAAAGAGAGAAAGTTGACGGTATGTGATGACCTGATGCACGAAAGGAAGAAAATTTGTAAAGAAAACGAAATAAAAAAGGAAAATGGAAAGAAAGACAGAAGAGAACCGGTCAAATGTCAATAACGGAACAAATTACAACTATACGATATCGATGAAAATCTTATACATGCGTGGAAATTATTAAAAAAGAATAAAAGGAAAAAGAAAAATGAAAGTCCGGCAAGTACAAACAAAGCGATGACGGTGCGAGAAAGAACGCCTGATAAACGGGAATTGAATCAAACCGGACGAACGAAAGCAGGGAGAGAGAAGAGAGAGAAAAGACATGACAAGAATATTTGATAAAAGAAAAGAGAAGGTCGAACGAGATAAATCGAATGACAGGCGATTTGGGGGAATGAGGAAAGCGGTGAAGATAGATAAGAAAAAATAAAGAAAGTACAGACATAAAAAGTAAAGGGAGCGATGATGGAGAAAATAACTATAGGAAAAAAAAAAAGAAATGAAAAAGAAATAAGCGTGGGTCAAAACATGGTGTTTTAGATGGTAAAAAGAAGAAAATCTGGGTGGAAGATAAAGAAAAAAAACAATAACTACATAAAGATGACGTTCGTGTGTGCGAAAAAAGATTTGCCTCCGTTTGCCTGAGAACTAGTGATGAAAAGCAAATTTGAAATATTGTGAAAAAGCAAAAGCAAGAAAAAAAAGAAGAAAAAAGAAGAAATTACTGATTCTCCGACGAAATAGAATTCCCCAATTCGCGAAAACTCACCGTCAAACGCGAACAAAAGATTCAAAGAAAAAGCCCGCCAAACTCGAACAGACTTTCGCGCCAAAATAACAGAAGCACAATCAGCTAACCGCAAAAACTCAGCACTCTTGCAAACACACAAAAAATAAAAAAAATAAATAAAGAAAAGAGAAAAAAAACAGAGTAAAAAGGAAAATTCCACATCACAAAATAGGAAGAGAAAATGAATGAATGGCGAGATGAGAAACTTGAAGATATGTAAACGGACGCGGAGGAAGAACCGGCCAAACAAGGTGAAAGTGATTCTAAACGTGCCATACACTGTGAGAAGGGAAGTATGACAAACGTGTGAGTTTCCGGCCTTCGTGTGTGTGAAAAAAAATGTATGTTTACATACATAAGCGCGCGCAAATATATGCACACACGCGTACATGAGCATGAAAACCGTTTCGCAACTGTTCGTATCTTAAGCATAACGTTTCTCTTGTGCTTTGATGTATTTTTATTTTCTTTCTGTTTTTCGTTCTGTTTTAGAAAGAATTCCAAACACACAAGTAAATAAATCTTGTATATATATATATATATATATATATATATATATATATATATATATATATATATATATATATATATATATATATATGAATTATCTGAAAAAAAGAAAATCATCTCTATGGACAGTGAAAATAGACACGTTTTGTGTAAGAAAAGAAAGCGTGAATATTAGCATTATTATGACTAAAAAAAGCATAATCTTCCGAAAGATTACGATCTTAAATTACGGATGATGAGATAGGTAATGGAAGGCAATTATGATAGACAACAAGAAATAAAGTATGGAAAGTCGAGCAAACGGTCGCATCCGGTTTCTTCCGAACATGAAGCTCATCAGAAGAAAAAGAAAAGGAAAAAAATCCGGATATTCAATATTTTTCGACCAACCGAACACCGGCCCTCCCTCACATCCGGATAAGGGAAGACTAAGCGCGCGGATGTCCATAGGGCGGAAAAGAGATCAAACTGTGTCGCAACTTCCCGGATGACGAAACGGAGCGCATACGTAAGCTGCATGTGTCGTATCATTCCAAATAATGAAGGCCAGAAACGATAACAATCTGCCGTGTATCATCCCGGATAAGGCGTCTTAGAAGATGAGTGGCCAGTAACGTCCCATTCTCGAATAACCTAGAAAACTACGATAAAGAATTTACCGTAAAAAACGCATTGTCATATCTCTCTGCAATTTGGCGGCAAAGTGAACAAACTGTGCGGCAGCATCTGGTGGGGCGAGTGCACAAGGTCAGAGGACGAAGATAAACAAGACACACTTTAATGGTGGTCGGACATAATTACAGATAATGAAAGAGATGAAAAAAGAGAGATAAAAAGAAAGAAATACACCCCATAGGATCATTCACGGTTATAATAGGGTCTTTCAAACACGAATTCGTGATCTGGAAACGGTATGAATAAGATATATGAGGTTGTATACGTCTCATTTTCGATAAAGTCGTTATGAGTGTTGGAAATATGTTATATATATATAACTTGAAATTTAAAGAAAGCATAAAAGTTTAAAGCCAGTTATGGAATCAGTAAAATCAAATAAACAAATGCTCGGTCACTGCAGTTAAGATAAGAGAAATAAGATCTTTAATAGAATCATGAAATAAACCGTAGAATCAAACCCTTGGCTCGTGCCATTAAACCGTAAGACAAGTGCCAAAAGAGAGCCAACTCCTAAAAACCTAATCCTAAAAAAAATATACATCGAAAACCGGATCAATCACGATTTTCTTTCTCGTTTTATCAGTTCTCTCTCTCTCTCTCCAACACCCTTCCCCCCATCCCCCTTCTCTCTCTCTCTCTCTCTCGGTGTTTTCTCATTTGGTGCGAACAAACCAGTTCCGGGAACAACAAGATCATCCGACAGGTTTTTTTTTTTTCATTCTTTCTCTTTTTTTTGAGAGGGGGGGGGGGGTTCGGAGTCTCGGATCGCCAGCGACCGAACGAGTTTCGAAGCTTCGAAAGTGGTTTATTTGCGTTTTCCGATCCCTTTGACCGGGCCGGCGGGCGGGCGAGGGGGAAGGGGGGGGGGGGGAGGAGGGGGAACGGAGGAAGAGGAGGAGGAGAAAGGAAAAGGTGGGGGGGGATGAAGAGACGAGGAGGAGGAGAAAGGAAAAAGTGGGGGGGATGAAGAGACGAGGAGGAGGAGGAGGAGGAGGAGGAAGGAGAGAAAGGAAAAAGTGGGGGGATGAAGAGAAGAATTAGAGAAAGGAAAGGGTGGGGGAGGAGGAGAAAGGAAAAAGGGGGGAGAATAGGAGGAGAAGAGAAAGCAAAAAGGGGGAGAAGAGGAGGAGAAAGGAAAGGATGGGGGAAAAGAGAAGAGGGGTAGGTGAAATAAAAAGGAAAAAAGGAAGGAAAAGGAAGAGGAGAAGAAAGGAAAGGGAAAAGAGGAGGAGGAGAAAGGAAAAAGGGAGAAAGGAGAAAAGTAGGAAGAAAACAAGCAAGAAAAAATGAAAAAAGTAGTGGGAGAGGTGAAGGTAAAGGAGAAAAGAAAATGAAGAGAAAAGGAGGAGGTAAAGGAAAAAGATAGGTAGGAGAAAGGAAGGGAGGAGAAAAGGGAAGTAAAGGAGAAAGAATGGCAAAGAAGGAAGAAGAGGAGGAGAAAGGAGAGAGGAGTGGGGAGACTTGCAGGTAACAGAGAAAGTGGAGGAGAAGGAGAAAAGAAAGAAAGGAAAGAGGGGGGAAGAGGAGAAAGTAATGCAAAAGGAGGGAGTGGAAGAGAAAGGAAAAGGAGATAGGGAGAAGAAAAGGACGTCAAAGGGAAAGAGGAGGATGTGAGAAAAGAAGAGAAAGAGGAGGAGGAGGGAAAGCAGGAAAAGAGAAAGAGACGAAGAAGAAAGAAGAGAGGGAGAAGGAGGGAAAGGAGAAAGAGAAAAGAAGAAAGAAAGGACGGAAGGGTAGGAGGAGAGGGGAGGAGAATGGGAGGGTAAGGAGAGGGTTGAGGCAGGCAGGGAGGGAAGCAGGGAGGGAGGGAGGGAGGGAGGGAGGGAGGAGGGGGGAGGGTAGGGGCCGGGCAGAGAAAGTGCTGGCTTGACCTAATCTCCTCCAGACTTGCTGAGTGACCAAGCTTCCGCACATCGACCCCGCCCTACACCCCCCCCCCTCTCTCACTGCCCCCCTTTCCCTTCTCCCTCTCCCCCCTGCCCCCCCTCCCTCCACCCTGCCCCCCTCCCTCCCTTCTCCCTCCCTCCCACGCCCTCTCTCCCTCCACCCTGCCTACTAAAGCCTCTTTTCTCCCCTCTCCCCCTCCCCTCCCTCCCTCCCCCCCCTCCTTCCTCACTACATATCTGCCTATCATCGAATGCTCTCTGCTTCCCTCCGCAAACATCTGCCATTTTCTATTACTGATGCTGAATAATGGCGTCTGTTAGTGATGATGAAGATGAAAAAAAGAAAAGAAAAGAAAAACTAAATATATAACAATGGTCCTCTACCTTACTCATTATTTTTTTAGGACGAAAAGACATCGGTAAATATTAGTATTATACAACTTGTATGATATTATAGACAAATATGAGATGAAGATGGAAAAAGAAGAGATAAACTAAATATATAACTATATTCTTCTACCTTACTCATTATTTTTTTAGGACGAAAAGACATCGGTAAATATTGGTATTATAAAACCGATATGATATTATAGACAAATATGAGATGAAGATGGAAAAAGAAATGATAAACTAAATATATAACTGTGCTCTTCTACCTTACTCATTATTTTTTGTATGACGAAAAGACCGGTAAATATTGGTATTATAAACCTGATAAGATATTATAGACAAGTATGAGATGAAGATGGAAAAAGAAAAGATAAAGTAAATATATAACTATATTCTTCTACCTTACTCATTATTTTTTGTATGACGAAAAGCCATCGGTAAATATTGGTATTATAAAACTTGTATGATATAGACGAATATACAAAATGGATTTTCTACGACAGAGAGACCGGTAAATATTGGTATTATAAACCTGATATGAGATTATAGACGAATATATGAAAAGGACCTTGCCGTAATATCTTAAATTCTTTTATTGTTTTTATTCGAAAGGTTTTTAAAAGACTGTTTCGCGTGGAAAGGTTTGCGGCGTGTGAAGGGTTAAGGGTAATGAGGTTTACGAGTTTTTTTTTTAGCGAAATTGGTGAGGTTAGAAGTTAGCGCAAACAATAGATCACGTGAGAAGTGATGGTTTGTTTGTCATTTCTTCTTTCGGTGATTTAAGAGGGTAATTTTTTAAACTTTATATTGATTCCTAGACGTTGATTTGTAATTTTACTTTGTATTTTGGTTCAGTAATTCTAGAAAGACATGATTTTTCGAAAGGTATGTTTCATTTTTTAATGTTTGTGTACGGAATATTAGAGATTTTATTTTTATTCTTATTTTATTTTATTTTATTTATTATCGAACGCAAGGAAGTACCGAATACCTTCTATTTTATTTTTTTAATTTTTTTAGAAGCAGCAAGTCATCCACCAGATTTCTAAGATATAAAACTAAAAGAAAGAAAAGGAAGAAACGCAACCTCTTCACTCTGATCATCAACGAACCGAAGGAGGTCAAAGGTGAATCTTCTGTCTCGTTTTCCCGCGAACGAATATTTCTACGCGAACGCCTTTCCTCCTCTCAATCCGTGCAACAAAATGATACAAATCAGTCTCGAAGTCGATTGCATATCTTCGTCGATACCGATACGAACGACCCCTTAGCAATCACAGTCGATCGATTCGGAAAAGAAAACTTGGGCGAATGACCTCCTAGCCTCTTAAACGCGGCCATAAAAACCCGTCTTAGTCTCCCGGTGATGATCCCGTCTTGGCGGCCGCGTTCAAGGTCGACGCCGAACGTTCTGTGTTCGGACGAGTAAACACAACAACGTTTTCCCGCGCAAGCTTTCTAAAGCATTGTGATTATGGGGAAAGAAGAAGGCAGGTTTCAAAAGCAATTATCAACGCGTCGTTTGTAACGCGGGAAAAGGAGAGAAAACAGATAGTTTTACAAGAAAGTTGTGTTGGGAGAAGAACAGGTTCTGATCGCGTGGAAAAATTGGGTTTAGTCTCGCGGCGGCGGCGGCCCGTTTGGAACCTGTTCGTGGCGGGAGATTTAAACTTGGCCTGGTTGTGGGTCGACCTCCAAGCCGGCCTTTCGTGCTCCCGATAAAATCGACCTGGAATTATTCGCTCTGGAATTTGGAGCATCAGCCGCGTTTGGAATTCAGTTCGATATTTTGCCCCGTTTTAAATTTTTACTTTTCCGTGTCCCGCCGACCAAACATGACTCGGACACGAAACATTACTTCATGATGTACACATATATTTAAACATATAACGAAAATTGAAAATAAACAGAAAGTTTAGATGACATGATCCACATTTTAAAACAATATCACGCATTTCTTCTACACGGAGGACCCTCAGACATCAAAAATTAATTAGCGAATCCGATAAGAGATTTCGACGCGGCGTAGATACCGATCTCACGGCGCGCGCTCCGACAGCTACCTCAGTGCCACACACTCGCCGACACAACACACGCCATAAAACACTATTTACAAGATGACGGACCGTCCACACGAATGAAGCATGCAGGGACGAATTCCAAAAAAAAAAAAAAAAAAAAAATACCGGGAGGATTCGGGACTCGATCTCCCTCTGGTATTTATATCTGGTATTTAAACATATTTCTTAAAATTTCACACCACCACAAGACTTCCATATCTCAGGACACTCACCAGCACAGATAGTCTCATGGCTGGAGTTTCTGCTTCCCACTCACGACTTTGATGTTTATTTTTTATATTTTTTTCCTTTTTCTCTACTTTCTTTCGATTTGTTTATCGTCTATTGGAGTGTTCCGTCGTCTCCACCAAGAGGGGAGAAGGTGATGGAGAGTGAAGAGGGGCAGAAGAGAGGGTCCCACAACCTCCCTCTCTCGCTCGATCCACACCGAAGACTCTCAAGATCCCCAAACGCGAGTGTGGAGTGAAAGCGGTTCCATCCACTACCGACGTCAGACCACTACTAAGCCTCCGCCGTCGCCACTCACTCCTTTTATTACCTTCGATCCTCGAGACCAATTATTCTCTCCCCCCCCACTCCCCCCTTCGCCCCCTTCTCCCTCCCTCCCTCCCCATCACTCCCCTTCTCCCTTCCCTCCCCATCCACCCCCACTCCCCCTTCGCCCCCTTCTCCTCCTCCCTCCCCTCCACCCCCTTCTCCTCCCCTTCCTCCCTCCCCCCCATCGCTCCCCACGCCCCCCAGCCGAAAAGCTCGCTTCCCCCCCCCCCCCACGCCCGGTTCTATGAAAGCCCGGGTGACTGTGAATGTGTCGCGTTCTTGGGGAAGAGAGGAAGGGGAGGGGGAAGGTAGGGTGGGCGGGGTGGGGGGTGAAGGAGGGAATCAGCTGTTATTCTGTTTTCTCTGAACTGTAGCGTTTCAGATGTCACGTTGTATAATGTATTTAAAATTCTGATTTCTCGTATGCTGGGTCGATCGACGAGCGAATAAAAAAAATAAAAAAAAGGAAAAGTCAAAAATGGCGAAAGTAGCGGCGTCTTGCAACTCCTTCGCCCCCCCCCCCCCCCCCCCCTTTTCCCCCCCCCCCCCCCCCCCCCTCCTCGGCGTGGCGAAAGCTACTCAACTTGCTATATTTCTTTTTTTTTCCCTTTTTTTTTTTTACTCTCTCCTACTTTTTTTTCCTTCTTTTGCCAACGAACTTCTGATATTACATTAGCTTCCTTCGAGGAGAGAGGATGAAAAAAAGGCGTGCCAGGGGCGGGTTTTTGGGCGTTCCTCGAGGGCGTGGGCGGCGGCGACGGCGAAGGGGTCTGCAGTGGGTGAATGGGAGAGACAAATCTATTAATTATCTCCTGTTACTCTTCGACCTGACATGACATGACGTGACACGATTCAGTACTTCATTTCCTCTTAAAAAAAAAAAAAAGAAAAAGAAAAAAAATTAATCCATTTTT
>NC_091572.1:4427645-4437645 GCF_042767895.1 Penaeus vannamei
TTTGCGTCCGCCGGGACTCCGCCACTGGTCCTCGGCCTGCATCCCGAACCTGGCGGAGGAAGGCTCGGGTAGCGGTTGGGCGCTGGAAGCTGGGTCTCAGTGTCATTATTGTCCTTATCATTTATCCTTATCAGTAACATTATAGTTGTTATTATCATCATTGTTGTGATTTATTAATATCATTATCGTTATTATCAATATCATTATTATCATTGTAACTATTATTCATTATTATCATTATCATTTATTATCAATATCATTATTATATTATTTAATATTGTACCATTATCTATTTTATTATCTGTAATTATTAATAATATCATTATTATCATTGCTATTATTATTGCCATTAACTCATTGGTATTATTGTTATTATCATCATCATTATTATCATTATCATTTTTGGATTATTATCTTATTATTGTATCATTATTATTATCACTATTGTTATTTCTATTACTTTATTTATTTCTATTATCACTATTGTTATTTCCTTATTGTGCTTTATTTTAGCTTATTTGTAATTATTGTTATTTCTATTACTGTTTTTTATTATCATTATTGTTATTTTTAGCTATCACTATTGTTATTTCTATTAATTGTATTGTTATCATCACTAAACTAACATTTCTATACTATTATTTATTGTCATTGATGTTGTTATTACTATGATGATCATCATTATTGTTGTTATCATTACTACTACAATTATCATCATCATTAGTACATTCCTATCATATCATCGTTTAACTATTATTTGTTATCATCATCATTAATCATTATGATGATTATCCTTAATTATTACCATTACTGTTTGTATTTGGCAATATACATATATATTTCATTATTGTCATTTTCATTATCACTATTATCACCATCCTTGCTTTTAATGAAATTGATGGCGCTCAATCAGTTTTTAAGGAATAAAGAAAATAAAAAGGGGATGAACGTTCTACAATTTATTTATATATATATATATATACATATATATATATATATATATATATATATATATATATATATATATATGTTTGCGCATTTATAAAGTTCTTTATATCTTTCATCTACTCATAAGGAATCATCATCACCGTCATTATTACTATCAAATAGTATTACCAGTATTGTTGTTATTGGTGTAATTATAATTCATGTCGTGTCTATTAAATACATTATTATCATCTTTATTATTACCATTAATTATTATCACTTTGAATATTATTATTATTATTATTCATCAAACTGTTACTTTTATTATAATCCACCATTATCATTGATATTATTTTTTATGCTAAAGTTTGCTAACGTGAGATAACTAATGGCACGAATGTCACATTGTAGATTGATAGATAATGTTTGGCGGCCAACAATGAATAAATAGATAATAAAATAGATAGACTGATGAATAAATGATATATCTATGTTTCGTTATTCTGAGCCTCAGACATCTACAGCAGAAACTTCCATACCTACTTGTTCTGCAATCATCTTTTGGTCCTTATCAATCACCGGTTGATCTATTAGCACGTCCCATTTTCCTTTCTCTCATGTGCGACGGGCAACTAGATGTAAACTATGCCTGTATCTGCATGCTGCCCATCCACACCTGCATGTATCTATATGAATACACATGGATACACTATATTGCTGTTACCAATTCTCTCCTCTCTCTCTGTTTTATTTCTCTCCTTTTCTTTTCTCCTCTCCCTTTCTGGTTTTTCTCTCTCCCTCTCCCTCTGTTTGTCTCTCTTTTTTTCTTTCTCTCCCTCTCTTTCTCTCCTTTCTGCTCATCCACCAAACTCTACACCATACAATGCCTTATGCATGATCCAACCACACCCCATACTGTGGCCTTGATCAACATTATGAACCATCTGCCAACTTTTGATCAACCTCCTTGCCACTTACCAGACCCTTGAATATACCTACCAATCCCTTCTGTCCCTTTATGTATGATCACCTGAGTACCCACTACCGACCTCTACCACGTACCTGGCCACCCCACCCTCTGACCTACCAGAGCCACCTGGTCACCTACCGACTGTGTGCACAACCACCACCATGCGTTCGTCAACATCAGTCCAAATGAGGGGATGGAGGCTGCAGGAGGTTGGAGGTAATAGAAGGCAAACGGGTTGGTCTGCCGCTCCTCGATGCTCTGAGCAGGTCTGACGAGCGGCGTCATTACCTCAATCGTGACCCATAGGAGCAGCGACTTTGCATTTCCTGGTGGGGAGTAGAGGAGAGGGTGAGTTGGTCAATATCAGTGATAGATGGTGTTTCGCTGGGTGGTGAACCAATTTTGATGTTAGAATAGGTGTAATGAGTTGATGCAAATGGTGGTTTGATTTGTTGAGTATGTGTTTTGTGGTGAATGGTGAAGGTGAGTTAATGATAATAATAATAATAATGATAATAATAATAATAATAATAATAATAATAATAATAATAATAATAATAATGAAATAATGAAATAACAAAATTAATAATAATAATAATAATAATAATAATGATAATAATAATAATAATAATGTATGTTGATAATAATGATAATAATAATTTTAGGAGGCTTTCCATGGCAGGATCTTGGCGAAGCATCGATAAGTGTAGCTTGTCTGTTTATTGTAGCTAAACTATCGCCTGTTTGAAATGGCCCGGATTTACTACGGCATTATCTACTGATTATGGACGTTGGTGAAGTTGGTCTGAATGCTTTTTCCTGATTATGTTGCTTGGATTAGTATCATTTCTAGGTGCATGGACTAGGTTGAATATACTAGGTGGTTGATTTATTTTTAGTGCTTCTTGGAAGTGGTGAAGGTGGAGTTGAGGTGCAGGTTATGACCCTGATTGATGAAGTTGATGTGTTATTAGGTGGTTGTTGAACTCGACTTGATATGTTAGCCTGAGTGATTGATCTTGCAGTTGATTTGATGTGCTGGCTGGGTTATTGGGAAAGATGGCATGACGTATACGGAGATCAAATAAAGTTGTTGATGTACTCACTAATAATGATCAATTTGGTAGTTTTATACTTGAGTGACCAATTAAGTCAACAGTGCTATCTGAATGATTAGGACTGTTCAACGAGCTTTACTGGTGATTGGAAGTACTAAAGGTGTATTATGGCGCGATTTTAGAAGCTGATGGATATGATTGGAACGAAGTTAATGATTGCCTTTATAGCTTTACAATGGACGTTAGCTTGTTTAATGTACTTTCTGAATTATTGATTACAAACTTTTGATGTTACAATAACTGTAATATGTTGCCCATCTTGAACGTTGAAGTCTGACGAAATTCACCTGCACAACCAAATTTTCAAACAGCCACTAAATGGAAACTATAGTTCAGTCAGAAAAAGTGCTTTTGAAGAAAAACAGAAATCGTTTGAATATGCGATTACATTGTTCTGACATAATTGTAGTTGTAATTTAGTAGTAATTTTAAATTTTGATTTAACATTAGTAGTGTTAGTAATAACGATAATTATTGGATTATTAGAGTGATATGTGATAACTGTCAACAATGGACTAATATTATGTGGTGTGCTTAACAACAGTGACAAATAACAATAATGATAATAAGGAGATGATGATGTAGATAGTAAGACTACAATAAATATAACGCAAATAACAAAAAGAAAGGGTAAAACTTATTTAATATTGGTTATCAATCCATACTTTTAACCAATGACAACCTTCAGGACAGAATACGATAAACAACATTCACTCGCTTACGATGTGTGCATATCGTGCACTTCTCTCTCATGGGAGGAAAAGCAGATGTCTACTATAAATGGATTTTTATGCATGTCGTTTGTGGTTATATATACGTATGTGGAGTTTGTGTGTGATTGTGTGTTTGTATGTGTGTTCTGTATGTTTGTTTGTGACGTGGTATGCGTGTTTGTTTGTTTTGTGTGTGATTGTATACATGTGTTGTATGTTCATTCTATGACGTATGTGTGTGTGTGTTGTGTGTGTGTGCTGTGTGTGTGTGTTTGTGTGTGTGTGTGTATGTGTGTTTGTTGTGTGTGTGTGTGTGTGTTTGTGTGTGTGTGTGTGTGTGTGTGTGTGTGTGTGTGTGTGTGTGTGTGTGTGTGTGTGTGTGTGTGTGTGTGTGTGTGTGTGTGCATGTGTGTGCGGTTCTCCATTCTCTCAAAACATGTAAAAATTATAACAAATCAAACTCACACAGCAGAAAAACCTTGAGCAGGATTTTACAAAAACAAACAAACAATAAAAAACAAATCAGACACACACAATGTTATAGACAGGACAATGATTATGGCTGATCAATCCAGTCAATTATTGTGGCATTTATGAGCTCAACTTTTCATGTTCAACTAAAATAACATAATGGATGACAAATTGAAACACTAGAACATGACAAATAAGTTTAAGCTTTTTTCTGGCCACCCTCCCTCAGGTGGCCTCACATGCTAACTTCCTGTCAACCCCTCCGCACCCTCCTCCCCTGACCTTCCCTCTACCTCCTCCCTCCTCCCCTTCAATACTCCTTCCTCCTTCCTCCTCCCTCCTCCCCTTCTACCCTCCTTCCCTCCTCCTCCCTTCCTCTCCTCTTTCACTCCTCCCTCCTCACCTTCAGTCCTCCTCTCTCCTCCTCCCTCTGTCCTCACCTCCCCTTTCTACCCCCCTCCCACCTTCTCCCTCCCCCTCCTCCTTCCTCCTCCTCCCCACTTCGTCCTCCATCCTCCCTCCCCCTTCTTCTATCCTCCTCCCTACCTTCTCTCCTCCCCCTTCTAACTCTATCCTCCTCCCTCCTCCCCTACCCATTTCCCCCTAATCCCCTGCTCCCTCTCTCCCCTTCAATCTACCTCCCAGTCCCCCTCTCATTTCTCAACTTCCTCTACCATTCCCTCCAGCCCACTCCCCCAGTCTTCTGCTAATACTATCTCAGTTTTACTGTATGTCCTCAGTATTAGCTAAAACCACAGAAAATTCAAAGAGGAATCTTCAAATATGAACTTTCAAAGCAGCCCCTTGTCCTCTGCACCTAGCAGAATATTATTTTTAATGATGAGACACAAAAGAAAGCATCAAATGTAAAATAAAAACATAAACAAAGATGGAAGGGAGGCCAATCACAATTTTTTTGGCTATAATTTATGGATATTTGCTGTCCTCTTATAACACCCAGAATATTGCTTGTAGTGAACGCAAACAAAAATATAAACAGATGAAGAACAGGCATAATTTCATCTACTGGTTGATTTTTATTTGTACATGCTGTTCCAGCACTTAGATACCCGAGGCCCTAATATGGCGATGACTATGCGTTGTCGGGTCATACACCCCCGCTGCTCCCTTTTGGCATGGGCACTACCATTCTACAGGTATAAAGGAATGGGCCGCTGCAAGATAGTGATATGAACAATATTAGTTGCAGACTTTACAGGAAAAGTATGGAAGAGAATGAATATCTTCACAGACCACAAGAGATGTATTCGACGTTTAATTGTTTTCTTTTATTTTCTCTGCACTATTTTTGGGCAGATATAGGCAAACCAGATTTACAGATACATCATCTCGCAATGAAGATGTCAATTCTTAGTCTATACCTTTTGATGATAGAAGTGCTTTGGTCACGCAAAGATTGACTCAGAGGTTCGAAGTATTCAACCAGTATCTCTGTACCAAGTTGTGTTTTGTAACATTTTTCTTATTAATGGTGAAAGAATGAAAATTATTTTTGTGTTTTTCTGTGAACAATCAGAATATTCTTGGTATACTTGATGATTATGGCAATATACTGGATGCTGAATATATACTGGATACAGAACGTGCTGGCAGACATTACAGTATATCTGAACAATCTATTATTAGGATAATTACGTAGGCTGGTGAAGATACTGCCACCTGAATCAATACAACACACTGAGAATCACAATACAAATGTGTAGCCAATATTCATACAACAGCGAAAATGTTAAAAAAGGAAAATCGTGGTGTGGATTGGTAGCAAAGAATCTGTATATCGGTATCTTCTCGCTGTCTTCTGTGTCTCTTTATTCTTTTATTTATACCTGTCGGATTGATCATCTGTCTATTGCCGTCTATCCGTCTGTCTACTCATCTATCGACATCGGTATCTGTATTTATCTATCAATCTGTCTATATACCTGTCGATCCTTCTGTGTGTTGTAGCTGTGTATGTCTATCAATCTGTCTATGTAGATCTAATATCTGTCTGTCTCTCCATCTGTTATCCATCTGTCTATCATTGCCTATCATCTAACTATCTGTCTGTCAATCTGTCAGACGCATCTGTCGCCTCCTTAGCCTTACACCACAGGTTTGCCAGCACTAATCATAACTAATATCTTTTAGTTGTCTTCGCGCATGTCTGCAAACAAACACACATATACAAACAAATTAATTTTTATGTCTATTTATCTATCAGTCGATATATCTATCTATATATGTATGTATGTGTGTGTGTATATCTATCTATCTATCTATCTATATCTATATGTGTAAAGCATATGTGTATGTGTATAAACACACACACACACACACACACACACACACACACACACACACACACACACACACACACACACACACACACACACACACACATACAGCTTTTTATAGAAGAAAAAATAATCAAATACCAACAATAAATAAACTGACCTAACATATGCAATAACACACAGCCAGCCATACTTCACAAAGAAGACGGAGCCTAGCGATAAAACAGACCATGTGCTACACAACGACACACATCCATGCTACGTAGAAGACAGTCAAATACCAACAATAGAAAAAAATTGATATAAAATACCCAAAAATTTATTACGCATATGACAAACTTATATAAAGAACGATTAAATCCATGTACAATGAATAAGCATAATAAATAGATAAATAAATAGATAGATAATAGATAAATGTATAGATAAATAAATAGGCAAAAACAGATATGATAGATAAGAGAAATAAATAAACAATAGATAGATAAAATAAAATTAAATAAATATAAACTGATATAACGTACGAGTGTCGAGGGAGGGGAGAGCAAGAAGGTATCTTAATTGCAATTTTCCGAACCCGAACTACGATCTCCAGTAGATCGAACGTAGCGAATAACAACAGATTCAAGGTCCGTAGAATCTGGTTAGACAGTTCCGTTCACTCGTTAGCATTTTGCGTGTATATAATGCACGCAGGAGGAAGGGTGGTAGTTCCTGCTGGTGTTGTCTCTCTGCAGGTGATGGGGGTCTTTGATTAGCGAGGAATACATTGATTTCATAGAGCGAATTGGATCTTGTTTTGTAGACGCACATACATATACACATACGCACATGTATGTATGTATGCATACATATACACTAATCCTATTGACAAATGTGGTATTTCGTTAGTCACATACACACACACACACACACTCTCTCTCTGTCTCTGTCTGTCTCTTTCTCTCTCTCTCTCTCTCTCTCTCTCTCTCTCTCCCTCCCTCACTCTCTCTGCCTCTGTCTGTCTGTCTCTCTCTCTCTCTCTCATTCCCTCACTCTCTATCTATCTATCTCTATATCTGTCTCTGTCTATCCTAAAAAAAAGAAACTTAGTTGACAAAGAGAAATAGTTCAGGTAGACGCAGACTTATCACTATCGTAAAGTAAGGCGGTCGTAAGTAAGTTGCCAAGTCTCGATTGCAA
This sequence comes from Penaeus vannamei, assembly GCF_042767895.1. Lineage (NCBI taxonomy): Eukaryota > Metazoa > Arthropoda > Malacostraca > Decapoda > Penaeidae > Penaeus > Penaeus vannamei. The sequence continues at coordinate 4,435,324 of NC_091572.1, forward strand.
CCTCATTGGTGTGCAACAGAGGAAGAGGAAGGGGTTGGAGGCCCGGGGGGGAGAGGAAAGGGAGGAAGAGGAATAGTTTATAGAGGGTGAGGGAGAGGGGGGGTGAGGGAGGAGGGAGGAGGGATGGGGGAGAGGAAAGGGAGGAAGAGGAATAGGAGGTTATAGAGGGAGAGGGAGAGGGAGGGGGATGGGGGGGAAAGGGAGGGGGAGGAAAGGGAGAAGAGGAATAGAACGAGACAGAGGGTGAGGGGAGAAGGGGGAGGGGAAGGAGGGAGGAGGGAGGGGGACGGGGAGGAGGAGGGGGAAAGTAGAGAAGAGGAATAGGAAGGGACAGAGGGAGAGGAGAGGGGGGGGTAAGGAGAGAGGGGGGGGGTGGCAGGAGGAAGGAAAGAGAGGAAGACGAATAGGAAGCAATAGAGAGTGAGGAGAGGGGGGTGAAGGGGAAAGGGAAGGGGGACGGGGGGGGGGGGAGGAAAGGGAGAAGAAGAATAGGAGGAGACACAGGGTGAGGGAGAGGTGGGGAGGGTGAGGGAGAGGGGGGGAGGAGGGAGGAAAGGGGAAGGGAGACGGGGGGAAAGGGTGGGGGGACGGGGAGAGAAAGGGAGGAAGAAGAATAGGAAGCGACAGAGGGAGAGGGAGAAGGGGGGGAGGAGGGAGGAATGGGAGGGGGCGAGGGGGGAGAAGAAAGGGGAGGAAGAAGAATAGGAAGCGACAGAAAGTGAGGGAGAGGGAGGGGGGTTGAGGGAGGAGGAAGGAGGACGGGGGTGGAAAAGAGAGGTGTGGGGGGGGGGGGGTATAGCTGCTCAAAGGTCATGCACGCTTGCACAAAACCGCACACGCACACACGAGACACTTACGCGTGCACATAGACACGTACACAAGTGAATGTACCTAGGAAAAGAAAAGAAAAACCGCACACAGAAAGATGGGCACACACGTACACCGACACACAAAAACGCACACAAATGCTTACAGGCACAAAAACGCACACGGAGACGCGTTGGCATGTCTACACACGCTGACGAAAGCAAGTAACATAGAATCTTCAAAGCGGAAGAGAACCTGTCATTTTAATAGACTTTTTGATAATAATTATGATGATGTCGTTATTATTAATGCTACGACAACAAAGACGACTTCTACTATTGCTACTTCTACTACCACCACTACCGTTACGACTGCAGTTGCTGATTTTATGACTAACTCTTTGTTGCTGCTGCTATACTACTACTTCTACTACTACTACTGCTACTACTACTACTGCTACTAGTTTTACTACTACCACTACTACTACTGCTGCTACTACTACTGATACTATTAGTTTTACTACTATTACTACTACTGCTACTACTATTACTGCTATTAGTTTTACTACTACTGCTACTACTACTACTACTTCTGCTACTATAACTACTACTTTACGAATACTAGTACTGCTACTACTACTACTACTGCTACTAGTTTTACTACTACTACTACTACTACTACTACTACTGCTTCTGCTACTACAACTACTAATTTTACGAATACTACTACCATTACTGCTGCTACTACAACAACTATAACTACTACTACTACTGCTACTACTACCACCACTACTACTTCTACTACTGCTACTATCTTGCTACTACTGCTACTGGTTTGATTTCTCATGTTCTCCTTCGCCCTTTTCTTTATCATATTTTGTCTTTATTCACTTTTTCGGTTTTATCCATTCAGACGCAAATGTCTTCTTGGGACGAAGAAGGAAGAAGGAGGAGAAGAAGAAGGAGGAGAAGGAAGGAGTAGGAAGAGGAGGAGAAGAAGGCGAAGAGGGAAGAAGCAAGAGGAGTAGAAGATGATGAGAGAAGAAGAGGGAAGGAAGGGGAGGAGAAAAAGAAGAAGAGGAAGAAGAAGAAGAAGAAGAAGAAAAGGGAAGGAGTAGTAGGTAAATAAAAAGAAAAAAAGGATGAGAGGGAAGGAAGAATAGAAGAAGAAAATGAAGAAGAAGAAAAGGGAAGGAGTAGGAGGTAAATAAAAAGAAAAAAATAAGGAGAGGGAAAGAAGAACAGAAGAAGAAGAAAGGGGAAGGAGTAGGAGGTAAAGAAAAAGAAGGAGAGGGAAATAGGAGGAGGAGAAGAAAAAGAAGAAGAAAAAATGAATAATAATAATAAGAAAAAGAAGAAGACGAAATAGAAGAATTAGAGGAAAAATACGAAAAGATAGAAATTAAAAGAAGGGAAAGGCTGAGAGTAGACAAAAATAAGATAATGAAACGGGGAAAAAAAGAAATATGAGAGAAAACAGTAAAAGAAAGAAAGAAAAAAAGAAAATTGAAAAGGA
>NC_091572.1:4447645-4450145 GCF_042767895.1 Penaeus vannamei
AGGGGCAGAAATTTCCTACTTTTCTCTCTCGGTGAAAATCCTTGGGAGTTTAAGAAAGGTAGGATAAGACGGCAAAGGAGGAAAAAGTTCAGCTGTCTGTTTCTCTCTCCTTTCTTTCTCTCTGTCTGTCTGTCTCTCTCCTTTCTTTCTCTCTGTCCGTCTGTCTGTCTCTCTTTCTCTCTCTTTCTTTCTCTCTGTCTGTCTGTCTCTTTCTGTCTCTCTCTCTCTCTTTGTCTGTCTGTCTCTCTTTCTCTCTCTTTCTTTTTTTTTCTCTCTCTCTCTTTCTCTCTCTCTCTTTCTCTCTCTCTCTCTCTCTCTGTCTCTCTCTCTCTCTCTCTCTCTCTCTGTCTCTGTCTCTCACTCACTCACTTACTCTCTCTTTCTCTCTCTCTCTCTCTCGAAGAAGAAGAACAAGAAGAAGAAAAACGGATTTACCTTCTGCCAATTCATATATTTACATATGTTCTAATCTCTTCATTCATTGTGAGATAATTTTTTTTATCTTATTTTACCGGGAAATAAGGCTTAGGAAGGAGAGAGAGAGAGAGAGAGAGAGAGAGAGAGAGAGAGAGAGAGATAGATAGATAGATAGATAGATAGATAGAGAGAGAGAGAGAGAGAGAGAGAGAGAGAGAGAGAGAGAGAGAGAGAGAGAGAGAGAGAGAGAGAGAGAGAGAGAGAGAGAGAGAGAGATGGAGATATAAAGATATAAAACGATAAAAGATAAGAAGATTAGCAATGGAAGAAAGAGAGAGAGATGAAGAAGACATAAAAAGATAAAAGATAAGAAGACTGACAATGGAAGAGAGGGAGAGATGGAGAAGATATAAAGCGATAAAAGATAAGAAGACTGGCGATGGCGTAAAGGAACAGCGACGACCACGGCTGGGGTCCGAATGGCGCCAGGTGGTGAAGAAGCGTCTGTGCTTATTGGCTGTTTCTCTTTTTATTATTTTTGGCGCAACTGCCTTCCCGCCTGGCTGTATTTGTTTGTTCTTTTTATCTTTTTTTTTCTTTCTTCTTCTTCCTCTTCTTCTTCGTGTTCTTGTTTTTTTTCGATTTTGTTTATTTCTGTTTTTTTATTATGGTGTTTGGATTTTTTTTTTTTTTTTTTTTGCTTGGTAACGTGTTGCGATTTTGTTTTTCATTGTGTTTGGCTTCGCTTTTTTTTCGTTTTTGATGTCTGTCTGTTTGTTTCGCTCTCTCTCTCTCTCTCTCTCCCTCCCTCTCTCTTTCTCTCCCATTTCCCATTCTATCTCCTCCATCTGTCTTCCTCTCCTTCTCCCTCTCCTTGCCTTCCTCTTCCTCATACACCTTACCTTCCCTTCCTAACCCCCCTAATCTTCCCTAAAGGACCTAACATACTCTCTAAATCACTCTAGCGTATCTTCAGAAATACCCTTAACTAATAACTTAAATAATAATAAATAATAACTTAAATAATAACTTAACTAATTTATCCATTGCATTTAGGTCCCTGATGTACCCTTGTGTACATTCAGAAACATGCTGGTCGACTTTCAGGAGCACTATGGTGTACCTTCAGACGTGTCCAAAAGCCGTAGATATCCTCTGAAACACCATAGTTACTTACTTACATGGCTTACTTACTTAGTTACTTACATGGCTTACTTACTTAGTTACTTACATGGCTTACTTACTTAGTTACTTACATGGCTTACTTACTTAGTTACTTACATGGCTTACTTAGTTACTTACATGGCTTACTTACTTAGTTACTTACATGGCTTACTTACTTAGTTACTTACATGGCTTACTGTTCATTAAGGTATGTTTGGTATTTTCTATGGACGCGTCCTTGTGAACTTTTAGAAGCATCACAGTTTTCCTTCAGAAACACCCTTGTGTATTTTTAGACGTAAAAAAGTGTTAATATATTTACACGTGTACTTTTTAGATGTAAAAGTATTTCTATTTCTTGGGAATCATATATAGTACCCTGAAAATCACCCTTATGTACTTTTAGACGTAAGAGTGTACCTTGAAATGCATCCTAAAGTACATTGGGAGGTAGCATAGAGTACTTTTAGACGCACCCTATTGTACCTTTGTGAAACACCGTAATGTACTTCTAGACGTAAAAGTGTGACATAGAAAAACACCCTAAAATACCTTAAGAAACACTCTAGTACACCCTGGTACACCTTTACGCTTAAATGTGTACGTTAAGAAACCCTCACACGTGCTTTTAGACGTGTACTGTGTACTTTCAGCCTCACTCTCACGCCAGCACAAACACGATACTCATTTCATAAAACACTTGATATGTCTGTAATGATAAAGTCAATATCGACTGTCATTTTTCTTTTTTCTTTTGTTCTTCCTCCCTTTCTTATCCACCTTTTGCTTACTTATTTGCTCGCTTGCTTGACGAGTTGCTTCTTCAGAACTTGATTTGTTTTTTTTTATGTATAAGGCTTGCTGATGCTATCGATTTCGCTTTCTCCAGTTGGTGTCATGGATAAGAAAACTTGAATTT
>NC_091572.1:4455145-4460145 GCF_042767895.1 Penaeus vannamei
TCTCCTCCTCCTCCTCTTCCTTTCTTTTTCCTTTCCTCCTCCTCCCCTTCCTTTTCTTCATCTTTCCTTTCTCTATATTCTCCTTTTCTCCTCCTCCTCCTTCTTCTTCTTTTCTTTCCTTTTCTTCTCCTCCTCCTCCTTCTACTTCTTCCCCTCCTCCTCATTCTTCCTTTTATATTTTTCTTCTATTCATATTCTTGTTTTCCTTTATAGGCGGATGTTGCCCGTGGTTTATCATCATTTTCTTCTCCTTATTCTATCTGTTTATTTGTCTGTCTATGTATCTACGAAAACGTGTGTGTATGTACGTATGTGCGTATTTTAAAATTTCCTTTTATTTACATATATAAGTGATTTGCGCGATCCTTCAAAAAATCCCAAAGAAAGAAAATCCCAAACCCTATGATTATCCTGCTAAAAGGATTTGATTCTCCTCCCGCCATCTCAAGCGACAGGATTTTGTTTTCTGAACCCATTCGACATTGTTCTCGCGTTTCAGGGATTTTATTTTTCATCTTTTTGAAACGTAAAAAGCACTACATATATCAGTGATTTGTGCGATCTTTCAAAAAATCCCAAAGAAAGACAATCCCAAACCCTATCATTACCCTGCTAAAAGGATTTGATTCTCCTCCCGCCATCTCAAGCGACAGGATTTTGTTTTCTGAACCCATTCGACGTTGTTCTCGGATCTATGATTCTCCGCCCGACAAACAACGCGCGTTTTATGCTCTTACATGTTTGTAAAGTAATATATACTTGGGGAGTTCCGTCTACTTTCTCTTTGGGGTGAGGGGAGGGGAGGGATGAGGGGAGGGCTGAGGGAGGGGGAGGTCTGAGGGAGGGGGAGGGGGGAAGGGGAAGGGTGTATCTGGGGATGGGTAGGGGGTAGGAGGTGGGGGTAGAGCGAAGGAGGGAGGGAGGGGGTAGAGGTAAGGAGGGAGGGGTTCAGGGGGAGGGAGGGAGGAGGTAGAGCGAAGGAGGAGGGGTGGAACGAAGGAGGGAGGGAGGGGTTCAGGGAAATGAGGGAGTAGGTAGAGGGAAGTAGGGAGGGTGGAGTGTTGGGGAAGAGGAGGTTTAGGGTAAGGGGAGAGGAGGGAAGAGAAGGGGTAGAAGACAGGGAATAAGAAAAATGAAGGTAAGGAGACGGAAAGAAAAGGGAAGAGTACATAGGGTAGGGATAAGGAAGATGGAGGGGAGAATAAGAAGGAAGAGGGGGAAAATAGAAGCGAGAGGGCATAAAGGGAGGATAAAAGAAGGAAGTTAAAGGGAAGGAGGGGGGAATGGGACAAATTTAGGATGGGTAGGGGTTGAACGTAGGATAGAGGGGTTGAGGGCATGGGAGGGTGAGGATTGGTAAAGGGGTAGCGGGAAGGGGGAGGGGTGCGGGTGGGTGGTGAAAAAGAGAAGAAAGGGAAGTGTAGAAGGCAAATGAGGGGGAGGGGTGATATGGGTAGGGGGTAGATAGGGGTAGGGGGAATAACCAGAGGCTAGGGGGAGGAGATAGAGAATAGAGGGGGAAGGGGGGGTGACAGAGAGGATAGGGGGAGGGGGAAGTACTAGAGGGTAGGGGGAGGGGGTAGAGAATAGAGGGAGGAGGGGGAGGGGGTGGGGGGGTTGTAGTTGTGCGTGTGGTAAAAGAGAATTCAAAAAGACTAACAAGCAATTTGGCTCTAACAGGAAATACTCAAAATTCACCCTTTACGCACTCTTACTTCGAAAAAATAGCCTTTATCGACATCCTTTTCAATAGATCTAAAACACATATCTGATTACAAAATGACTCTTTTTTTTAATTGTGAATATTTAAGGAAAAAAAACGATAGTTAGTAAAGACACAATCAACTTTCGGCGCTCTTCTTCTGGAATGGGGGAATTTGTGCCGTCCGATCAGGTGACACAAGGGTCAATATTGCTCGATTCGTAGGCTCTGCAGTGCCCGAGGGCTGTGTAACATGACTGGCTAGTTGGCACTCCGGTCGGCGATCTGGCATTCCTGTTGGGGTGGCTCTCTCTCTCTCTCTCTCTCTCTCTCTGTTTCTCTGTCTCTCTCTTTCTTTCTTTCTTCCTCTCTCTTTCTTTTTTTTTCTCTCTCTCTTTCTCTCTTTCTTTCTTTCTTTCTTTCTTTCTTCCTCTCTCTCTACTCTCTCGCTCTCTCTCTCTCTCTCTCTCTCTCTCTCTCTCTCTCTCTCTCTCTCTCTCTCTCTCTTTCTCTCTCTCTCTCTCTCTCTCTAAGTCTCTCTCTCTTTCTCTATTTCTTTCTTTCTTTATCTTTCTCTTTCTTTCTTTCTCTTTCTCTCTCTTTCTCTTTTAATCTCTCTCTCTCTCTCTCTCTCTCTCTCTCTCTCTCTCTCTCTCTCTCTCTCTCTCTCTCTCTCTCTCTCTCTCTCTCTCTCTCTCTCTCTCTCTCTCTCTCTCTCTCTCTCTCTCCTCTCTCTCTTCTTCTTCCTCCCTCCCTCCCTCCCTCCCTCCCTCTCTCTCTCTCTCTCTCTCTCTGTGTCTCTCTGTCTGTCTCTCTCTCTCTCTCTCTCGCTCTCTCTCTCTCTCTCTCTCTCTCTCTTTCTTTCTCTCTCTCTCTGTGTGTCTGGAGAGAGAGAGAAACGGAGAGAAGGGAAAAGCGAGAGGAAAGACAAGAGAGAGAGCAAGAGGACGATTATGACACCAAACCTCTTGAGCTTACAACACCGGCCAACAATCGTGCCGACACTGCCACCACTGACCCCACTGCAGCGCCTTTGCCACCCCACCCACCCTCTTCTGCCACCGCTACCAACACCACCATCACTACCACCATCCCTGGCACCACCGTTACACCAATACCGCAACCACCACTTGAGAACAGCCCTGCCAACACTAATGCCAAAAGTCTTTACCACCACCGTTGTCATAGCAGCTTCCACCAGTACTTAAACCGTTGTCAGAACAGTTACCATCACCACAACCATCACCACTGCATCACCACTGTTACCAACACCACTAAAATCCACTATTTTCATCACTGCCACCACTGAAACCCCGTTGGCACAGCCTTTTCTAACCCCTACTCTCTCTACCGCTACCTATACCCCCCTGCCACCACCACCGCAACACCATCACCACCACCACTACAACACCCTTTCCACCACCACTGCCACCTCATTTCCACCACCACTGCCACCTCATTTCCACCACCACTGCAACACCATTTCCACCACCACTGCCACCTCATTTCCACCACCACTGCCACCTCATTTCCACCACCACTGCACCACCCTTTCCACCACCACTCCCACCTCATTTCCACCACCACTGCCACTTCATTTCCACCACCACCGCAACACCATTTCCACCACCACTGCCACCTCATTTCCACCACCACCGCAACACCATTTCCACCACCACAACACCATTGCCACCTCATTTCCACCACCACTGCCATCTCATTTCCACCACCACTGCAACACCATTTCCACCACCACTGCCACCTCATTTCCACCACCACTGCCACCTCATTTCCACCACCACTGCCACCTCATTTCCACCACCACTGCAACACCCTTTCCACCACCACTGCCACCTCATTTCCACCACCACTGCCACTTCATTTCCACCACCACCGCAACACCACTTCCACCACCACTGCCACCTCATTTCCACCACCACTGCCACCTCATTTCCACCACCACTGCAACACCCTTTCCACCACCACTCCCACCTCATTTCCACCACCACTGCCACTTCATTTCCACCACCACCGCAACACCATTTCCACCACCACTGCCACCTCATTTCCACCACCACCGCAACACCATTTCCACCACCACAACACCATTGCCACCTCATTTCCACCACCACTGCCACCCCATTTTCACCACCACCGCAAGCATCACCACTACAACACTAACGTCATCACCACTAACCCCCCCCTTCCCCGCGTGCGTCAGTGGTGCCAACACCGCTTCCACCACGACAGAGGTGCCAACAGGGAGAGGCCATTGCTAGGCGCCTAACATTGTCATTCTAGATTTTTTGTTGACTTAGAAAGTTTGCGGTGAAGTGTTACTGCTCTTTTTTTTATTATTAGCCTTAAGCTTCGTATAATGTTTCTTTCTTTCTATCTTTTCTTTGTTTCTTTTTGTTTTCTTTTCTTTGTTTTCTTTCTTTTCTTTTCTTTCTTTTTTCTTTCTTTTGTTTGTTTCTTTTCTTTTCTTTCTTTCTTTCTCTCTTTGTTTCTTTCTCTTGTTTCTTTCTTTTCTTTCTCTTCTTTCTTTCTTTCTTTCTTTTGTTTTCTATCTCTTCTTTATTTTCTTTTTTTCTTTTCTTTCTTTTCTTTTTCTCTTTCTTTCTTTTCTATCTCTTCTTTATTTTCTTTCTTTCTTTCTTATCTTTTCTTTCTTTCTTTTCTTTCTCGTATTTCCTAATTTGGTGATACAGAGGAGTCATTTTCTCAGAGACACGCACATGCACACGTGCCCACGACACATGTCTAGACGAAGGTAGACACACATGCATATAGACATGCGTGTATGTATCTACACGCGCACGGGCACACAGGCGCACGCACACGCACGCACATACACTCCTACACACACACACATACAAACATACATACACACGCACATTCACTCCTACACACACACACACACACATACGCATACACGCAAACACACAGACACACACACACACGCAAACACACACACACACACACACACACACACACACACACACACAAACACACACACGCGCATATACTCCTACACACGGAGTATAGGAGTGTATGTTGTAATTAACATCTATCATTATTATCACTATTATCATCAATATTCTCTGCGACTACTACTAATCTTATCATTAGAATTGTTGTTACTATCATTATTATTATTATTATTATTATTATTATCATTACTATTATTATGATACTAATAATGATAATACTGATAATGATTATAATTACTATTATCATGACTATTATTATTATAATCCTTATGATGATGATGATGATCATCATCAACCATTATTAC
>NC_091572.1:4482645-4485145 GCF_042767895.1 Penaeus vannamei
AAACTCTGAACGGCTCTCTGCCTTTTCCTCTTTGGTCCAAAAGGCGCGTAGATATATTTCCGATTCTGTGGATTTTCAGATTTGCGAAGATGGTTATTGATTGGCTTTGGTCTTCGCAGTTGGGTTGGTTGCTTTCACTGGGGTATGTTTGTTTGTTTGTTTGTTTGTTTGTCTGGGTGTCTGTATGTTTGTCTGGGTGTCTGTCTGTCTGTTTGTTTGTTTGTTTGGGTGTCTGCCTGTCTGTTTGTTTGTTTGTTTGTTTGTCTGGGTGTCTGTATGTTTGTCTGTTTGTTTGTCTGGGTGTTTGTATGTTTGTTTGTTTGTTTGTTTGTTTGGGTGTCTGTCTGTCTGTTTGTTTGTTTGTTTAGGTGTCTGTCTGTCTGTTTGTTTGTTTGGGTGTCTGTTTGTTTGTTTGTTTGTTTGGGTGTCTGTCTGTCTGTTTGTTTGTCTGTCTGTTTGTTTGGGTGTCTGTCTGTCTGTTTGTTTGTCTGCCTGTTTGTTTGGGTGTCTGTCTGTCTGTTTGTTTGTCTGTCTGTTTGTTTGGGTGTCTGTCTGTTTGTTTGTCTGTCTGTCTGTTTGTTTGTTTGTCTGTTTGTTTGGGTGTCTGTCTGTTTGTTTGGGTGTCTGTCTGTCCGTTTGTTTGTCTGTCTGTTTGTCTGTCTGTCTGTCTATGTCTGTTTGTTTGTCTGTCTTTTTGTTTGTTTGTTTGGGTGTCTGTCTGTATGTATGTTTGTCTATTTGTTTGTCTGCCTGTCTGTTTGTTTGTATGGGTGTCTGTCCGTTTGTTTGTCTATCTGTTTGTTTGTTTGTCAGTCTGTATGTTTGTCTATTTGTCTGTCTCTGTTTGTTTATCTGGGTGTCTGTTTGTCTGTCTGTCTGTCCGTTTGTTTGTTTGTTTGTCTGTTTGTGGAGTACTGCTGAATGTTATGGATGTGCACTGTATTGTATTGTATCTTTTTGTATATGTATAGATACTGAGAAATATGTGTATTTATTCTCCTTATTTTTTCTCTTTTCATATTCATTCTCATTTGTTTTTCTTTCCCTTTCGATATTTCTTTCTCCTTTCTCTCTCTCTCTCTCTCTCTCACTTTCTCTCTCTCTCTCTCTCTCTCTCTCTCTCTCTCTCTCTCTCTCTCTCTCTCTCTCTCTCTCTCTCTCTCTCTCTCTCTCTCCCACCCTCCTTCTCTCTCTCTCTCTCTCTCTCTCTCTTTCTCCCTCCCCCCCCTCTTTCTCTCTCTCTCTCTCTCTCTCTCTCTCTCTCTCTCTCTCTCTCTCTCTCTCTCTCTCTCTCTCTCTCTGTCTCTCTCTCTCTCTCTCTCTCCGGGAGGGTGCGCGCCCACGTGGACCCTGTCAGCGCCACGCCCGCAGTCAGCCCACACACGCGCTCGAGGTGGGGGCACGGGCGGACCAGTGGGGGGGAGGGGGAGTGGGGGGGTCAGGAGGGAGGTGTGGGGGGGAGGGAGGGGGTTGATCGTACATGACATTCTGATTGATTTCTTACAAAGCGAATTTTATTTTTATTTTATTTTTTTCTATTTTCTGTTTTTTTTTTTTTTTTTTTTTTTTTTTTTTTTTTTTTTTTTTTAATGATTTTATTTCTTCGGGAAAAGGTTCTGTGTCTGTCTGTCTGTCTTGTGGCCTCTCTCTCTCTCTCTTTCTCTTCTCTATTTCCTTCATCTTTTTCTCTCTCTGTTCTCTCTCACTCCACCTCTTACTCTGTCTCTCTGTGTCTCTCTTATTATCTCTTTCTCCTCTTCCCTCCCTCTGTCTACCTCTCTTCCTCCTCTTTCTTTCTTCTCTTTCTCTTTCTCCTCTCTCTCTCTCTCTCTCTCTCTCTCTCTCTCTCTCTTTCTTTCTTCTCTTTCTCTTTCTCCTCTCTCTCTCTCTCTTAGGGAAGGGGCGGTACCAGTAAAGGGGATGTTACCAGGGGAAGGGGGTGGTACCAGGGAAGGGGGAGGTACCAGGGGAAGGGGGCGGTACCAGAAAAGGAGGCGGTACCAGGTGAAGAGTGCAGGTACCAGGTGAAGGGGGCGGTACCAGCAAAAGGGGCGGTAGCAGGAAAGGAGACAAGTACCAGAGGAAGGGGGCGGTACCAGGGGAAGGGGGCGGTACCAGGTGAAGAGAGCAGTTACTAGGTGAAGAGAGCAGGTACCAGGGGAAGGGGGCGGTGCCAAGTGAAGGAGACAAGTACCAGGTGAAGATAGCAGGTACCAGGTGAAGAGAGCAGGTACCAGGTGAAGAGAGCAGGTACCAGGGGAAGAGAGCAGGTACCAGGAGAAGAGAGCAGGTACCAGGTGAAGAGAGCAGGTACCAGGGGAAGAGAGCAGGTACCAGGAGAAGAGAGCAGGTACCAGGTGAAGAGAGCAGGTACCAGGTGAAGAGAGCAGGTACCAGGTGAAGAGAGCAGGTACCAGGTGAAGAGAGCAGGTACCAGGTGAAGAGAGCAGGTACCAGGGGAAGGGGGCGGTGCCAAGTGAAGGAGACAAGTACCAGGAGA
>NC_091572.1:4490145-4492645 GCF_042767895.1 Penaeus vannamei
GCGCCGGACCGGTAGAAACAAAAGCGCCGAGTCATGCGCACGCGGGAAAAGTAATCCCCAATGGCTCTTCTGGGCTCAATCAGGCATAATCGCGAACATAATCAAGAGCGGAAGACTCAGTGTTCGTGGGGCTCGAGGTGTCCAAGGGAAGGTGATTGTACATGCGAAAGTGTGCTCGGGTTCGCGTGCGTGCGTGCGTGAGCGGGGGTGGGGGTGGGGGGTGGGGTGGGGGGGATGGATGGCGGTCGAGAGGCGCCCTGGCAAGAACCGAGGCCCTCCGCGAGGCATGATTTGTCTTTCTATCTATATAATTCTTTCTTTCTCTCTCTTCTCTCTGTCTTTCTTTTTTTCTCTCTTTCTTTTATCTCTCCTCTCTTTCTTTTCTCTCTCGTTCTTTCCTCCCTCTCTCATTCCCTTTCTCTCTCTCTCGCGCTCTCTCTCTCTCTCTCTCTCTCTCTCCCTCTCCCTCTGTCTCTCTCTCTCGCTCTCTCTCCTCTCTTCTCTCTCTCTTTCTCTCCTCTCTATTTTCTCTTCTTTCTCTCTCTCTCTCTCTTCCTCCCTCCCTCCTTCCCTTTCTCTCTCTCTCTTCTCTCTTTCTTCTTCGCGATGCATGATTTGTGCGCAGTGGAGATGTTGGAAAAAAGAAGAAATATAGATCTTTGGCAGGTTTTATTTCCATTTTTGATTTGTCGATGATCGATATTAATTGCCATTTCGCTTACAGTTTTCCCTCAGTTTATTGTCGGTTCTCTCTCTCTCTCTCTCTGTATCTATCTATATTTCTCTTTCTCTGTCTGTTTGTCTGTCTCTCTCTCAGTATATATATATATATATATATATATATATATATATATATATATATATATTTCTCTCGGTATATATCTAGATTTCTCTCTCTCTCCCTCTCTCTCTCCCTCAACCTCCCTCCCTCTCTCTCTGCCTCCCTCCCTCCCTCTGCCTCTACCTCCCTCCTTCTCCCTCTCCCTCTGTTTCCCTCCCTCTCCCTCTGTTTCCCTCCCTCTCCCTCTTCCTCCCTCCCTTTCCCTCTACATCCCTCCCTCTCTCCCTCTCCCACTCCCTCTCTCTCCTTTTCTCCCCCTCTTTCCTTTTTTCCTCCCTCCCTCTCCTACTCCCACTCCCACTCCCTCTCCCTCCTTTTCTCCTTTTCTCCCCCTCTCTCCCTTTTTCTTCTCTTCCTCACCTGTTGCGTCGAAGTCACCTGCGGCGGTCGGGTTCGAAGTCACGTGATCAGCTGGAATTTATTGCCAGGTTGCGCCATCTACCTCGCTTGTCGCATTTCTTTATTGACATCATAAACAGCGCGAATGTGCGTCATCCGAATCCCTTGATAAGCAACTAGGTTCGTTTCTTTTGACGAATGGGGTGCGAAAGGTGGAAGAAAGAGGGAGGGAGTAAGGATAGAATGGCGGAGAAGAGGGGAAAAAGGGAAATGAAAAGGAAGGAAGTATATATTGTTGGGGTATTCAGGGTAAAGCGAAAGGTGGAAGAAAGAGGGAGGAAGTTAGAATAGAATGGCGGAGAAGAGGGGGAAAAGGAAAAGGAAAAGGAAGGAAGTATATATTGGTGGGGTATTCGGGGTAAAGCGAAAGGTGGGAGAAAGAAGGAGGGAGTAAGAATAATATGGCGAAGAATAGGGGAAAAAGGAAAGGAAAGGGAAAGAAATACAGACTGGTGAGATATTCAGGGTAAAACTACCCATTAGCAGTGAACTAGCTTCGATATTTTTCATAATCTGATAATATTAACACGTCCTTGCCATCAATAAAATCTGAATGCTGAAAAAATCTGCTTTTTTTTTTTCTTTTTTACCTTTCTACATTATCCCTTTAAGAAAAAAAATATCACAATAAATCCAAGTCATCTTTTATCACCACAACACGATTCCTCTCACTCATCACACCGTCGTCCTCCGGTCATCATTAAAGCCAACTTTCAACGCTTTCGGACACTCCTTGCATCAGCTGATTGTCACTTTCCCTTTAAAAGTTTGTTGTTCGACTTAACTACTGTGCGGTCGCATTAATAGGTGATTCGTTCCTCAATTGACTTTCTCGTTGATTGACAAGGTAGAATTATTGACCAAAAAATGCCATTCTTCCAATTTTCTTGCATCATTTTATCTAATGATTTATCTATTCAGTTATTTTTTGAAGTTTTGCCTTTGTATTGCTTATATCTTAGATTTGTTGTCGTAAATATATTCTATCAATTTAGATGTTGATGGAGATAAGATGAATGAATAATTCTTGCAACTATTAAACCTATCTACACGATCACAATATATTGCCAGCGGCAGTATGGTTCGAACTTATGGCATGTTTTCTTACGGTATTTGAAAGCAATCGTAAATTGTAATCGTAAGACAGTTCAATCTCTCTCTGTTCTCGTCTCTTGTGTTTCTTTCGTCTTTTCTCTTTTTGTTCTCTTTATCTTCATTTCCTCTCTCTCTCTTTCTCTTTGACTGTGAGCCCACACAGGG
>NC_091572.1:4505145-4507645 GCF_042767895.1 Penaeus vannamei
AGAAGAAAAGAAAGACAAAAAACAAAGAGAAAGGGAGATAGAGAGGAATGTGATGACAATAACGAAGAGAAACACTACCTCCCATAAGATCTCTTTCCACTACACGAGAATAATGACTGAAATAATTAAGATTAATAATTCAATTAAGTATTAAATTGGAATTTCTAAAAGAAGGATTTTCTATTCTATATTTTGATTCTATTCATGTATTTTTTATTTATCTGTTTATCTATTAATTTATCTATTTGATAAAGGTAAATCAGAGTTATTTTGGGTATTGTTTTGATACGATTTTCATTATTAACATTATTGTCAATTCTGCACTGATATTATTTTACGCTTGTACTCGTCATCATAAGTATCATTTTGATTCATACTTGATTGATGGACATCTGCCTTTTATGACAATCAATATTTTTTATAAATGTTTATTTTGTTTCATTTTTCTTAATTTTTTTTTTCTTTCTATATTATGTTTTATTATATGATGTTGATTTAAAGTTTTTTTTTTACGTCATGCAATATATTTTCGTACTTACGAGCATTTGGAGGTAAGAAACAGCTGTGATAGATACGTAATTTGATAAACATGAAGATATTAAACGCATGAATGTCATTTACGAACATAAAATTGTATAATTCGTAAACTGCAAATTGTATATAATATTTACATTCGTACTCCCTGTCCATTGCCGTCCATGGTTCAAAAAGATACCATCTCGCTTCGAATATTTCTAATCCTAGCATAACGATCGTCAATCTCATCGCTTTCTCTTCATTTGCATATTATCAACTTTTATTTTTATTATCACTTTCATTATTTTTTTAAAATTCTTTTGGTTGTTAAATGATCTCGATAATTAGTCATTCTCCCGTACAATAGGCACCGTGGCGATCACACGCCATAATGGGAGCGGGGGAAGGAGGGGAAGGAGGGGGAGGGGGAAGGGAGGGAAGGAGGGAGAAGGGGGAAGGAGGGGAAGGAGGGGAAGGGGGAAGGGGAAGGAGGGGGGAAAGGGGGAGGGTGAAAAGGAGGGGGGAGGGGGGGAAGGTGGGAGAAGGGGGAAGGAGGGGAAGGGGAGAAGGAGGGGAGGAGAGGGGACGGAGGGAAGGGGGGAGGGGGGAAGGGGATAAGGAGGGGGAGGGGGAAGGAGGGGGAGGGGGTAAGGAGGGGAAGGGGGGGAAGGAGGGGGAGGGAGGAAGGAAGGGGGAAGGAGGGGAGGGGGAAGGAGGGGGAGGGAGAATGGAGGGGGTGAGGGGGGGAAGGAGGGTGAGGGGGAAGGTTGGGGAGGGAAGGAGTGGGATGGGGGTAAGGAGGGGGAGGAGGGGAAGGAGGGGGAGGGTGAAAAGGAGGGGAGGGGGGAAGGAGGGGGAAGGGAGGGGGAGGGGGGGGAAGGAGGGAGAAGGGGGGAAGGAGGGGGAGGATGAAAAGGAGGGGGAGGGAGTAAGGGCGGAAGGAGGAGGGGGTAAGGCGAGGGAGATGCATTATGGGGGAGGGCAAGGGGGTGGGGATCAGGTGGTGCCCCCCTTAAGTGCCACCTGGGCAAGCGGTCGCGGCGAGCGGTCGGAGGAGACCTGGCTCTTGGCAAAGTGGTATCTGCTGAGTCATTCTCGGTGCCGGTTTGCTCTTCGTAGACTTGTGTCGGGTAAGAGGAATTAAGGGGGGGGGGGAGGGAGGGAGGGGAGGAGGGGAGAGGAGGGGGTAGGGTAGAAAGGGGAGGAGGGGGAGAGAAGAGATAGGGAGGGGGGTAGGGAAAAGGGGGAGGAGTTTGAAAGGGGGGTGGGAGGGTAGAAGGGGAAGAGGAGGGAAGAGGGGAGAGGAGGGGGTAGGTAGAAAGGGAGGAGGGGGAGACAAGAGGTAGGGGGGGGGGTAGGGAAAAGGGGGGGAGGACTTGAGGAGGAGGGGGAGGGAAGGGGGAAGGTAGAAGGGGAGAGGAGGGGGGAGAAGAAAGGGTGGATTGGGAGGGTAGAAGGGGAGAGGAGGAGGGAGAAGGGGTGGATGGGAGGGTAGAAGGGGAGAGGAGGGGGGAGAAGGGCTGGAAGGGGTAGGGGGAGGGGGGAGGGAACAGCGCACGAACTGCCCAGTGTGTTTCTACGATGATGTAGCAGTACCCTAAGACTTTTCCTATCCCCCTCTCTGTTTTTTTTCTGTTCTCTCTCATTTTCTTTCTCTCTCTCTCTCTCTTTCATTCAATTTTTTTTCCTTTAACTGTACTTCATCTGTATCCATGTATCTAGCCATCTCTTTCTTTTCCTTTCTCTCTCTCTCTCGTTCTTTCTGTCTGTCTGTCTGTCCGTATGTTTGTCTTTCTGTCTATCTGTCAGTCTCTCTTTCTTTTTCGCTCTCGACTCTCCTCTCCTCTCTCTCTCTCTCTCTCTCTCCTCTCTTTCTATCTCTCTCTCTCTCCTTTCTTATCGTCTAGACTCCGAGAGACATTCACCTTTCTTTGACCTCTCTTCTATTCCTATCACTTTCTTGGAGAGAGAAATCAACATCCGA
>NC_091572.1:4520145-4525145 GCF_042767895.1 Penaeus vannamei
ACGAAACACTTCTCTTTGGCTAAATCCACCGTCAGAGACACCATGTACGGGAACAATCAGACCAGAAGCCAATCCGGGGATTCTTCTTCTGGCTTGGAACACCACGGGACACAAGGCCACACACCTGGCCATCGTCGCGCCAACAGACAGTCTCAACAGACTCTTCTGTTGGCGTTCTCGACTCCACGCGTCGCCACTTCACCTGCATGGATGGATGTGCATGACATCCAGCCGAGAGAGACAATCTGACAAAGACTCTTCTCTCATGTTCCTATCTCTCCTCCCACATTGAGACCCACGACGTGTTTGGCTTGAGGACCCCCTCCGAGAGGGAGTCCCCGGGACTAGATGAGACTCCTGCAGGGAATCTCGTGAACTGACTAAATGCTACACCTTTATTTGCATCAGCGAAATGAACATGCAGTTCAACTGGCTGAGGCAAGAGCTGCCACAGCGAAAAGAAAGCCGGCTTCAACTGGCTGACGATGCACTCAGCGAAATGAAGCTCGGCCTCAACTGGCTGTGCGCAGGCAAGGCTAAAGGACAGCTGGACCATTAGACGAAGATGAGAGGGTCGGGGAACACGCCGCCACTTGGGTTGGCAAAGGGATCTCCGTTGATGAAGCTGATTTTGGGAACACGTCCGCTGGGCCTGTTCCTCACGCCGTTGGTGAAGAACTTGGCTTCCCGACACGAGGGGCACAGCGCGTGGCACGAGTTGGTGGCGCAGCACCTAGGGAACTGCTTACACAGCACCAGGGACTCGCACACCGCAGCCAGGGACAGCGCCACCAGCACAAGCACAGCAATGGAGCGAACACTTGCCATTTTCTCGGATTCGATTACTGAAAAAAACGAACATTAAATCATTAATAAACAGACCAAATAAAAAGCTTCTAGCGAGATCAAAGACTCACTTGATACCTAACTTTCATGGAGTTTAAAAGTACCGAACTTCAAAAGAAATATATACAGGCAACTTCGAGTATTCCAAATGTACTATTCAGTGAAAATATCTAGTTACCTGGAGAGAGAGATGAGGGTGATGTGATGTTCCCGTGTGGGTGAGGGAGAGTGTGCATGCCTACCTGCGATTGTCCCGCGTATATATACCCTCACCTGTCGATAAGCCTCAGTTGCTTAGTGTCGTTTTTGTCCTTTATTGTTCTGTTAATTTCTATAATCATATTTTACATGATTTCATTTCTGTATCAAATAATTCCTGGTTTCTCTTAGGTGTTATGCGTCTTATATTTCCTTTTGTTACCGTCCAGTTTCCATCATTATCGTCATCAAATGATAATAGAAAATGATGTGTGCACGTCTGAGCTTACACACGCATCCATACATATGTATATTTGTAAATATATATACATATGTGTATATATATAATATATATGTATATTTTATGTATGTGTATGTTTACTGTACATACATACAATCATGCACACATATTCTCACATAAAAATATATTTGTACATGTCTATTTAAGTGTTTGCTTATACATTTATATATACATATGTATGTATATATACATATATATGTATATATGCATTTATGTGTGAACTGTACATACGTACATGCATGTACAAGCACACAAACACACACACTTATATGTCTACGTGTGTGTCCAACTTTTTATATATATACATATACAAACACACACACACGGAAACATTCACACACATTTGTGTATCTATATATGTATGTATGTATGCATATATATATATATATATATATATATATATATATATGCATACATGTACATATATACCTATTCATATATATGTATGTATATAAAAATGCCCCAAGTACGCACACATACATATACACACACAGACGTGTGTGTATGTACGTATACATATATATGTATATATATATATATATATATATATATATATATATATATATATATATATTTGTATACGTACATATATGTGTATATATATATACATATATATATGTACATATATACATCGATAGATAGATGAAGATATACGCAAATACACACACACACACACACATATATGTATATAGTCATTTATACACGCTTAAGGTAATCTATGTATATAAATGTATACATACGCACATGCACACACATACACACATGTATATATGTATATATGTTTGTATATATATGTACGTATGTATAAATGTATATATGTACATAAACGCACACGCACACACACAAAACTTTCTCACACATACATACATATATATGTGTGTGTATTTAGGCACACACACACACACACACACACACACACACACACACACACACACACACACACACACATATATATATATATATATATATATATATATATATATATATATATATATATATATATGCATGTGTGAATGCAGTTATGTGTATCAATATTTACATACACATATACAAGTGTATATATACATATACATGTGAGTTTGTGTCCGTGAGGCAATATGTATGAATAATTGTTAGGTTAAACAATATTAAGAACATGTACTCACACACACATATCGATATAGATAGATGAATTGATAATCAGATAAATATATATATATATATATATATATATATATATATATATATATATATACATATATATATACATATATACATACACGTTTACATATAGAAACATGTATGTAAAGGTCATTTCAATTTATGGTTTATATATATATACATACATATATACATACATAGACACATACACACACACAGACACACACACATATACATATATGTGTGTGTGTGCATGCACTGGCCGCATAAAAGCTAAAAGGTATGGGTATAAATGTAGTCTCTATTAAACAAAATATCAAACACAGTTTTCCGAGGATTTAAAGCAATTCCCACTTGGGTCCATACACGATGACGCATCAACATTTTTTTTTATTCCATTGTGGTGAAGGACAGAATATTGTATATGAAATATGTATAGTATGTATGCATATATGTACTTGTTTCTATAATGTATATACACACACATATATATACACAGAAAACACATATATTTATATGTATATGCATGTGTGTGTTGATGTGTATATATTTATATATACAGCATATATATGTACTATATACATATATATGTATATAAATGTGTGCATATACATTTATGCATATTTATGCACATGCACATAGGAATATACATATATATTTATTCATTGTTTATTTATCCATTCATACATGCGTTAGTTGGCGTTCTACAAACGTTTCCCTTATTCGTTTTCGTTCTATAATTCCCTATGTAATAACTAATAACACGTCACAAGAAGTTCAATACCAAGTTATATAGCAGATGCTTAAAGGGTTTTGTTCTTCACAGCTGATTCTGTTTCTCATCAGCTGATTTACATCGCATATAATGCGTGTTTTTGTTTTCTTTCCCTATCATTTTATGACTTGTTCTTCCTTTTATCACAATACATATTGTTATTTCTGAATTTGTTCTCTGTCTTTTTAGTCCTTTTTTTTTCTTTCATTTGTACAAGATGATACATTCAGGTGGCTAATGATATATTCCCCTACAGTAAAAAGGCCAAAAGTTTAAACAGAATTCCAACACATGTTCAAATAACAAAAACGTTTGGCCAATCATACTTACTTTTTTTTTTAGTTACTATAACTTCATAGTTTCATAGCTATAACATATTTTTGCGATTAGAGTTATGTTTGTGACTAAAATACCATAATATTTATAAAACAAACGACCACTACTAATGCCAATGCAATAACAATGACATTCATTTTGTGAAGTTTGCAATACATTTAATTTGCATATAGATAATATAGCCATGGAGGAACAAAGGCTTAGTCTATTGCCATTTACCCAAAAAGGATTTCATGTTATGTACAATTTGCCTTACAAAGACAAAGTAAATGTTGATCGACAAAACATAATCAGGTTAGTATAAACGTTTCGTAAATAGAAATTCTCAAATTTATTTATGGAAAATACAAAAGCAGAGTACATAAGAAATATGAACCATATTTAATATAAATACATTCACACTCCACACACCACACAAAACACTTCTCTTTGGCTAAATCCACCGTCAGAGACACCATGTACGGGAACAATCAGACCAGAAGCCAATCCGGGGATTCTTCTTCTGGCTTGGAACACCACGGGACACAAGGCCACACACCTGGCCATCGTCGCGCCAACAGACAGTCTCAACAGACTCTTCTGTTGGCGTTCTCGACTCCACGCGTCGCCACTTCACCTGCATGGATGGATGTGCATGACATCCAGCCGAGAGAGACAATCTGACAAAGACTCTTCTCTCATGTTCCTATCTCTCCTCCCACATTGAGACCCACGACGTGTTTGGCTTGAGGACCCCCTCCGAGAGGGAGTCCCCGGGGACTAGATGAGACTCCTGCAGGGAATCTCGTGAACTGACTAAATGCTACACCTTTATTTGCATCAGCGAAATGAACATGCAGTTCAACTGGCTGAGGCAAGAGCTGCCACAGCGAAAAGAAAGCCGGCTTCAACTGGCTGACGATGCACTCAGCGAAATGAAGCTCGGCCTCAACTGGCTGTGCGCAGGCAAGGCTAAAGGACAGCTGGACCATTAGACGAAGATGAGAGGGTCGGGGAACACGCCGCCACTTGGGTTGGCAAAGGGATCTCCGTTGATGAAGCTGATTTTGGGAACACGTCCGCTGGGCCTGTTCCTCACGCCGTTGGTGAAGAACTTGGCTTCCCGACACGAGGGGCACAGCGCGTGGCACGAGTTGGTGGCGCAGCAGTTAGGGAACTGCTTACACAGCACCAGGGACTCGCACACCGCAGCCAGGGACAGCGCCACCAGCACAAGCACAGCAATGGAGCGAACACTTGCCATTTTCTCGGATTCGATTTCTGAAAAGCAAACATTAAATCATTAATAAACAGATCAAATAAAAAGCTTCTAGCGAGATCAAAGACACTTGATACCTAACCTTCTTGGACTCTAAAAGTACCGAACAAAAGTATAAACAGGCAACTTCGAATATTCCAAAGGTT
>NC_091572.1:4560145-4565145 GCF_042767895.1 Penaeus vannamei
CCCCTCCTACCCCCACCCCCCGTCACATCACCCCCTGTCCCTCATCCTGCCCTCATACCAGCCCCTCCTACCCCCCCCTCCACCTCACATCACCCCCTGTCCCTCATCCTGCCCTCATACCAGCCCCTCCTACCCCCCACCCCCCTCGCATCACCCCCGTGTCCCTCATCCTGCCCTCATACCAGCCCCTTCTACCCC
Source organism: Penaeus vannamei (assembly GCF_042767895.1). Taxonomy (NCBI): domain Eukaryota; kingdom Metazoa; phylum Arthropoda; class Malacostraca; order Decapoda; family Penaeidae; genus Penaeus; species Penaeus vannamei. The sequence continues at coordinate 4,560,344 of NC_091572.1, forward strand.
CACCCCCCTCTTCACCCCCTGTCCCTCATCCTGCCCTCATACCAGCCCCTCCTACCCCCCCCCCCCTTCCCCCCCCTCATACCCACCACCCTCGAGGACCAGACAGGGTCATCTGGGGGCCCTCAGGTCTTCTGTCGCCCTGTCGCTGGTGAAAGTGGAAGGCGCCACCGTCGGGTATGGGGTCTTCCTGGACAACTGAGGGGAGTGTGTGTGTAGGGTGGGGGTTGTGGTGGGGGTGGGGGTAAGGCGGGGTGGGGTGGGGAGTGTGTGTGTGTGTAGAGTGGGGGGGGGGGGTGGGGGGAGTGTGTGGGTGTGTGTGTGTAGGGTGGGGGGTGGGGGTGGGAGGTGGGGGGAGTGTGTGTGTGTGTGTAGGGTGGGGGATGGGAGGAGGGTCTGTGTGTGTGTGTGTGTAGGGTGGGGGTGGGGAGTGTGTGTGTAGGGTAGTGGTGTGGGGAGAGTGTGTGTGTGTAGGGTGGGGGTGGGGGGGAGTGTGTGTGTGTGTGTGTGTGTAGGGTGGGGGTGGAGGGATGTGTCTGTCTATGTATGTGTGTGTGTGCGTGTGTGGGGGGGAGGGTAGGGGTAGAGTGTGTGTGTGTGTGTGTGTGTGTGTGTCTGTGTAGCGTAGGGTGGAGATGGGGTGTAGTGTGTGCATCGGGTGAGGTAGAGGTTGTTTCTCTTTATACGTGTGTGTGTGTGTAGGGGGGAGAGCTTCTATCTACGTGTGTGTGTGTGTGTCTATTTTTTTTATTCTTATTGGCATAACTGTCTAAAACTTTCGTAGAATATTAACGAAGGTCTGCTGCAACTACCCTGTGACGAGCATTCTTACACACGAACAAATACATAGGCATCGAAACAAAGAAAATACGAAATTAAACTAAGACATATTGAAAGAAACATAAACACACGAAAAAGTATAAACAAAAAACAGACAAAAGCAAAGATAATACGAAATTAATTAAAGACGCATACACATAAAACAAAGACACATACACACGAAAACAAAATCATACATAGTAAAGAAAGAAAAACAATCACACACGCAAACAAAAGCACATGCAAATAAAAAACAAACACACACACACGAAAAACACACAAACACACATGAAAAACACCCAAACACACACGCACAATAAACCACACACACGCACAAAAAAACACACGAAAAAAACACACACATGAAAAACACACAAACACACACGAAAAACACAAACACACACGAAAAAAACACACAAACACACGAAAAAACACACACACGAAAAATACACACGAAAAAAAAACACAAACACACACAAAAAACACACAAACACACACAAAAAATACAAGACACAAAAAACACAAAAACACACACGAAAAAAAAACACGCACGAAAGAGAGACATACACACACGGAAAAAAGACGAACCCAAACGAAAACAAAGACACAGACAAAAAAGGCAAGAGCCGGCATCCACACGGAGCGAGACGAGAGCGAAAGTGACACGATAAGAATATCAAAATAGACGATCCTTCTACCTTCCCCCCCCCCCCAACTCCTCTTATTTTAGCCCTCTCGCCCCTCCCTCCCTCCCTTTTTTTTTGCCCTCCCTCCCCTCCCTTCCTGCCTCCCTCCCCTTATGGCTCTCCCTCGTCCCTCCCTCCCGCCCCTAATGGTCCTTTCCCATCCTTCCTTCTCCCTTCTTCCTCTCTTCCTATCTATCCCTCCCTTCCCATTCCTCCCTCCCTCTCATCTTCCTCCTCCCTCCCTACCCCTCATCCTACCCTCTTCCCTCCCACCCCTCCCTCTCCACCCCTCCCACCCCCACTCCCTACCACCCCTCCCCACCTCCCTCCCACCTCTTCCCTATCCTTCCCACCCCTCCCCACTCCCTCCCCACTCCTCATCCTACCCTCTTCCCTCCACCCCTCCCTCCTCCCCCTCTCCCCACCCCCCCACCTCCCTCCTTCCCTCCACCTCCTCCTTCCCCCCTCCCCACTCCCCCCTCCCTCCCTCCCCCTCTCACCTCCCCCCCCACCTCCTTCCTTCCCCCCCCCTTCCCTCCCCCCTTCAGCACCTTCCACCTCCGGGCAGGACTCCTCGACCATCCCGCAGCCTCGTCTTCAGATGCCTATCGCGACGCCCCAAAAGCACATCATCAGCTGGAAGGTCGAAGGCATTTTTGGGGGAAGACGAAGGCAAAGGCGGGCTCATCTTCAGTGGTTGGTCGCTGTCGGACTGTCATACTGTCCAAGGTCTCGGTTCAAAAAAGGTGGTTTTGTGTGCGTGTATAAGTGTGTGTGTGTGTGTGTGTGTGTGTGTGTGTGTGTGTGTGTGTGTCTGTGTGTCTGTGTGTGTGTGTGTGTGTGTGTGTGTGTGTGTGCGTGCGTGTGTGTGTGTGCGTGTGTGTGTGTGTGTGTGTGTGTCTTCTTTTTCTTTTCCTACTTCTCTGTTTTTCTTTTTCTTTTTTTTCTTTTTTTCTTTTGTATTTTTTAGCTACTTTTCCTTTGTATATTTCTTGTTTTGTTTTTTATCTCTTTTCTGATTATTTTCATTAGCATTGTTATTATTGTCATGATTATTATCACTATTACTATCATTAATATTATTATCATCATTATTATCATTATTGATATTATGATCATTATTATCATCATTATTATTATTATTATTATTGATATTATTATCATTATTATCATTATTATTATTATCATTATTATTATCATCACCATCATCATATTATTATCATTATATTATTATTATTATCATTATTATCATTATTGTTATCATCATTATTATTATTATTGTTATTGTTATTATTACCATTATTATTACTATTATTATTATTATTATTATTATTATTATTATTATTATTATTATTATATTATTACTATTATTTTTTTATTATCATTACTATTATTATTGTTATCATCATCATCATCATCATTATCATTATCATTATCATTATCATTATAATTATTATTATTATTATCATTATTATTATTATTATTATTGTCATTATTATTATCATTATTATTATTATTATTATTATTATTATTATTAATATATTATTATTATTATTATTATTATCATTATTATTACTATTATTATCCTTATTATCATCATCATCATCATTATCGTCATCATCATTACTATTATTATCATTACTACTACTACTACTACTACTATCATAATTATTATCATCATTATTACTACTGCTGTTATTACTATTATCATCATTTTATCCTCATTAGCATCATTATCCTTATTGTTATTATAATTATTATTGTTATCATTATTCGTATTATTAACATTATTGTTATGATCATGTTAGTTACAATTATCATAATCATTATCATTATTGATGATAATATTTTTTCTTATTATTATTATTATTATTATTATTACTTTTGCTATTATCATTATCATTATTATCATTACTATTATTATTATTATCATTATCATTATTATTATATCATTATCATTACTATCATCATTATTACTAATATTGCCATTATCATTATTCTTATCATTATTATCTTACTATCATTATCATTATCCCTATTATTATCTTTATTGTTATTATCATTGTTATCATTATCATTATATTCATTACTATCATTATTATCATTATTATTTTTTATTGCTATTATCATTATTATCACTATTATTATTATTATTGTTGTTATTATTATCATTATTATTATTATTATTATTTCATTATCACAATCATTATTTTCATCATTATCATTGTTATTTTTATCATTATAATTATTATAATTATTATTATCACTGCTATTATCAATATCATTTCCATCACCATTATCATTATCATTATGATCCTTATTACCATCAACAGTTTGATTGTTATCATTGTCATAATCATCATTATTATCGTTATCATCACTATCACTATCATTGTAATCACAATCATTGTCAGCTCATCATTGTTGCCATCACTACTGTTATTATAATTAATGATAATCTTATCATCATTATATCCTTCCTCCATATCTTCTTTTCTCTACTTCCTCTTCCTCTCATCTTTGTCTCTCTTCTACGTCACTATTCTATTTATTATTATCATTATTATCTCTTCCACTTTCGTATGCTCATCATTTCTCAAAGACAAATACAGCGAGATAGTACGCAAATATACAACACAAACAGCAATAATGTATAATCATAATAATAATGATGATGATAATAATAACAATAATGATAATAATAATAATAATAATAATAATAATAATAATAATAATAATAATAATGATAAGAATAACAATAATAATAATGATAATGATAATAAATATGATAATTATGATAAAGATGATGATGGAAATAATATTGATAATAACAATAAATATGATTATTATGATAAAGATGATGATGGAAATAATAATGATAATAGTAATGATAACTAAATAAGAAATTAAAGTAAAGAATAGGAAGAAAATAAATTAAATTAAAGTATCATTTATTCGGTACTCTTTCCCCTGAATTTTACGCTCTATGTGAACTAATTAAAAAGAAGGGAAAAAAATAAAGAAAATAACGAAAAGACAAAAAAGATCAAAAAAAAAAAAAAAGACAAAAGACAAAAAAACAAAAAAAATACAAAAACAAAAAAAAATAAAAAAGAAAGAAAGAAAGATAAAAAAAGACCAAAAAAAAAAAAAAAAAAAAAAAAAAAGCACAAACAGAAAAAAAGCACAAACACCAAAGTCCAGCAGCTACACCAGTCAGAACATGCCCTCCCCAAGGTCGTGTTGATGCTTCGTTGCAAGACAAGACCCCAGAGTTGCACAACCTTGGCAATAGTCCAG
>NC_091572.1:4572645-4575145 GCF_042767895.1 Penaeus vannamei
TATTTTATTTCCTTGTCTTGTTTTATCTTTAATGATATTTTTTTCTCTGCTAATGGGAATTTTGTGACGGTAAAGGGATACGTGTCTATTGATAATATTTTATATTCTTGTTCTTAAAGAAAATTTCTTATTAAATTCCTAATAATTAATATTGTTAATGACGATGGTAATGGATGATCGTGGTGGCATTAATGGTGATTCTAATGATCGTAATTAAGGGTTAATAATGGTTATATTATGACATTAATAACCTTGCAGATAATGAAGATGGCAATAACAATATGATAACAATGTTATTAACAATAGCAGCTTTAATAATACTAATGATAATGATAATGATAAGAATAAAATCTTTTACAATGACATTGCATTGATAATAACATTCATATAAAAAGTAAATCTACACATTAAAAAGACATAAAAAAAAAATCTATGCACATTCAGGATTATACAAAATAAGGCTATTGTATAAGATCTACTTCTTTTATATCAGTTTCCCCTTTTTTTCTTTTTTTCTTTTTTGTTTTTTTGTTTGCAAAAGTTGTTATGCAATATATAAATATTTATCTGTGGGCGCTTGTCGTCAGTATTATTATATCAAATATGCCAGAAATAGTAATGATTTTGTCAACTGATACGATATAGGATGTAAACAATCTTTGTGACGTATAACGCACGAGGTTCCAAATTAGGACTACGGATATAAACGTTTTTCTTCTTGTTATTTTTTTCAAACGTTGATTGTCGAAAGGTGAAGGTTAAACCCATCAACCTTTCAGTTAGTAGTGCTTTACAAAAAAAGAAAAGGCTTGGGTGTCATTTTTTTTACAAATGGACGGGCATCTCTCTACATTACGATGTGTAATAGGGATGATGATTATAAAGATCTAATATATAATCAAAATCTCTCAACCAATAATCTTATAACACACCATATAAAGAAATAGATTAAAATCAAATAAAAAAGAAGAGAAATGATATACCCATAAATCAATAAAAAACAAAAACCCGAGTTTAAAATTAGAAACTATTGGCGGGAAAAAATGGAATCTAACCAGGAAGAAAATGGCGCCAAGACGACCCATCCCTTTCACCTTCATGGTCACGTGACCTCGCCCAGGGCATAAGGGCATCTCCTTCTTCCTCCTCTCTTTCTCGAAGGAAAAGAAAAGAGAGAAAAAAAGAGAAAAAGACAATAGATAAATGCTGATCCTAATGGTTCCTTTTGGCGATACCCTGTGTGTTGACGTAGTAAAAAATAATAATAAAAAATCGTGACGATGGTATACTAATCTGAAAAAAAAAAATCTTAGATTTTACGGATAAAAACGTCTACGAATTTATTCCTTTCCAGTAGTGCTATAAACAAAGGTATAAACCGGTGATTTTTTTCATATTCTCTCTATCTATTTATCTGTCTACCTATCTATCTATCTATCTATCTGTCTGTCTGTCTGTCTGCCTGTATATTTATAACACTCTCTCTCTCTCTCTCTCTCTCTCTCTCTCTCTCTCTCTCTCTCTCTCTCTCTCTCTCTCTCTCTCTCTCCCTCCCTCTCTCTCTTCTTCTTCTCTTCTCTCTCTCTCTCTCTCTCTCTCTCTCTCTGTCTGTCTGTCTATCTCTACCTACCTACCTACCTACCTACCTACCTATCTATCTATCTACCTATCCCTACCCCCCCAACCCCACCCCACCCCTCTCTCCCATCTCTCCCAAGGACGCCCAGAGAGAGAGAGAGAGAGAGAGAGAGAGAGAGAGAGAGAGAGAGAGAGAGAGAGAGAGAGAGAGAGAGAGAACACCTTAGATATGTGATCCTGAGATTCCTGGCGGAGTAGGCCTATACAAAGAAGTCCTACGCGAGATTTTTATCTATCGGAGGATCACATGACAGAAAGCACACATGGGCTAGTGGGAACCGGTGGGGGACGGAGGGGGTGGGGGTGGAGGAGGTGGAGGTTTGACGGAGGAATGGGAGAGGGAGGGGGTGAGGGGAGTGGGGGGCGTAGGAGAGAGGGGGAGGGGGAAGGGGGAGGGGGAGGGGGAGGGGGAAGAGGTGTAGGATCGGTGGGGACGGAGGGGTGGGGGTGGGGGTGGAGGAGGGGGAGCGTAGGAGAGAGGGGGAGGGCAGAGAGGGAGGGGGAGAGGTGTAGGGGGATAAAGAGGAGGTAGGTGGGAGGTAGAGGAGGGACGGATAGATAGCTGAAAATGGGGATAGGGAAAGTGAAAGAGAGAGAGTGTGTGTGTTTGACAGAGATAGGGACAGAGGGACAGAGAGAGAGAGAGAGAGAGAGAGAGAGAGAGAGAGAGAGAGAGAGAGAGAGAGAGAGAGAGAGAGAGAGAGACAGAGACAGAGAAAGGGGTAGACAGAGAGACAGACAGACGGAGAGATAGAGAGAAAGAGAAAGAGGTAAATATAGAGACAGACAGACAGAAATTGAGAAAGAGGAAGATAGAGAGACAGAGACAGAGAAAGGGGTAGATACAGAGACAGACAGACAG
>NC_091572.1:4595145-4600145 GCF_042767895.1 Penaeus vannamei
TGGTTAAGAAAGTGGGTGAGAACAGGAAGTATATCTGATGGGTCAGGAAACACTGAGGAGCAAATGTGGGGGCAAAGTATATGCCATGGAAGAACTGAATGTACAGAGAAGGGTAGAGGTTGGAGAGTTGGAAAGGGTGAATGGGAAAGGAGAGTATTCATACACATGACGAAAGATGTTAGTAAACGGGATGAGGTAAAGGTAGAAATTAGAGATTGAGGAATAATTAATTTGATGAGGGAGTGTTGGTGAAAGCGTACATAGCATCGGAGAGAAAGAAGGGTACGGCGTCGAGAGAGATAGCATGACTTTTTCTGCGTACAGGCTCTCAACTGGGGAGGAGCGGAATGCTCCTAATGCTAATTGGAGACCACAATGGTGAATTGTAACTAGATGATTAAGAAGTGTAGTAGAGGCAGATGAGTATATGTGGCATCCATAATCTAGAGTAGGAAGGATTAAGGTTGTTTGACAGTAGAGGAGAGTTTTACAGTCTGATCCCCATGATATGTAGGACAGAGTTTGTAGGATTCTATGACGACATTGAGCTTTTTTTTAATGGAAAAGATATGGTCTCTCCAGGATAGTTTAGTCACAAAATTACTCCAAGGAACTTTCCCGAAGGGCGGTATTGAAGTGGAGTGCAGTATAAGAAGAGAGGAGGTTGGGGTTTTGCACGTTTACATGAAAATAGGATAGAAAATGATTTAGTGATGGAGGAACGAAAGCTATGATTAGTGTCCCATGAAGATGCTGATGATATTGCTGACTAGAAGAGTTGCTGGAGATTGTGTATGGATGGACTGGAGGCATAGATGATTAAGTCATCAACATATAGTGATGATCTGGTCCCTGGTGGTAAACCATAGAATAATTCATCAGGTTCTCATATATTACATTTTCCAACAAGAAACTTGCATCATAAGGCTGAAAATAATAAAACTAACATCTGGTGCCTTTTCCAATATATTTGGATACAAAATGCCAAAATAAATACAGAAGCATCTGCAATTGACTACAGTTCAACACATAGTTCTTAACAATTGTTGATAAGACATTTCGGTCTGTATATAAACTCACTGCTGTTAAAAACTCAGTATTCCTAAATTGGGACAGCGAAGAGGGCACCCTCCCTCACTACTTGCGCAACTAAGAGGGTCCATACCGAGAAAGAGCCCTTCTCATTCTCCGTGATCGAGTGAACCCAACAGCTGAATGGGTATTACCTTATCTTTGCCCCAAAATGGTTACTCATTCCATGAAAGAAAAAAATATATCTATATATGAACAAAATAATATCTTACAAAAAAATTGTGCAAGCAACAAAATGTAATAATCAATAAAATGAATAATAATAATCATAAAATAATAATAGTATGATAACAGCAACAAAACAATTACCATCTCACACAAAAATTTAACTTACACAATCACCCCCCCACCCTGACCCCCCTTCCAACTGTCCGAAATCAAAGGAACTCTATCCATAAAACAAAGAGTTTTTACCGACATCCTTCCTTTAAAAATATTCACCTTACAAAATGTTTTTGTCACTGCTAACAACAGGGACAGACAAACTTCCCACTTTAAACGCATGACAAGTTTGTATGGTTATTATTTACATATTTACCATGATTATCAATATAAAAAATAATAACTATGCCATATATGTTTTTTTTTATTTATTTTATCTTATTTTATTTGTATTTTATTTGGTTTTATTTTTTCTTCGTAATTTCGGGGCCTTAACAATGGAATGGAGATAAAACGCACGAAATCTTCTCATGTTTACCTTCTTATCACTTGTTCTATATCACTTTAACTGTTCATATGCAGTTTCATTTTCTTATCTTCCTTTCAAGTTATTTCTCGATGCAGAGCTGAACATTTGTGGCAAATTTGTGATATGATATTGGAAATGATGATAAACAATGAACACGTACAAAACTACACAAATCACGATTCCTTGAGTACGTAACATAATCTGTAAGAGGCACAAGGGGCTGTTGAGAGAACATCCTATTAATAATAATCACAATGTATAGCTGAAAAAATGAATGGTAATGCATCTGAATATATTGTAATGAAAATTCACAGGAACAAAAACCAGTGACAGTATATGCCAATAATAATGACAACTTTAGCACTGCGACAGAAAAAATAATAACACAAGAATAATGAACTAATATTACTACTAATAATAATAACAATAGTGATTAAGGTCATTAATCAATAGTAATAATAATAATATAAAAAATGATAATATGAATTCCTTATACATAATAATGAAGACAATACTGACACTAATGATGACTAATAATAATAATAATAATAATAATAATAATAATAATAATAATAATAATAATAAACAATAAAATTAATAAACGTGACAATAACAACAATCATAATGGTACTAACATAAACAAGAAACAACTACCAATAATAATAAACACGAATCATCATAAGCGTTCATTGTCAAAAAGTATTTATTTTGTACTTTCTTTTCATCTACATTGCCCAATAACCTACAGACATCCAGAGGGTTAACTTACTTCTAAATACATTTGATACTGACTAAGGCATGCTGCAATATTCACGCCGACTTAAACAAGGGCCGCCCATGGTGATTCCAATGTGTCTTTTGACTGTTAACCGAACAATTCTTCCCTTATTCAGGCGCATGAATGAACTGTTTCTATTCTGGTTTTATTTTCGCAGCCTACTCAATTTAAATAGAAAAAAAACAAAAAAAAATCTAAGTTGGATTAACTGGGAAAAAAAAAATAATGATGAAACCTCAAATAACAATATGCTTATACATCACACTAAGTGTTTCTGCATCAACACTTGTGAGAACCTGTTATCAATCACGACATCAGTTCTTTTCTAGACTATGTAAAATAATCATATTTCAGAAATTTCCTTTTGAAAAAACAATCCATCAAATGCTACATACATGTTAATAAATTTTTAACCCTCATTAATATGTCATAATCCTGTATACATCAGTGTATAAATATACATAAACCAAATACATACATTTTCCGAAGTTTTTCTTTTCTAATTTTTTTAAACCCCCTCTTTTTTCATTCACTCTGTCTTTTATTTTGTGATCAGTTAAAATGATTTCACTCAGTAATCAGTAAGGTTACACAACATAAAAAGATTTCCTTTTTTTCTGGTTTTGCTTTTTGTTATTTTTTTTACACTTTTTAGAAAACACAAAAGAAAATAATCTTTGAATGTACACTTTTATCTATTAAAATTGCTAATAAGCAAGGAATCTCCTGTCAATTTACAAAGAATATCATTTTGTGTCTTCATAAAGCCATAAAAGATATATGATATATTTGATTTTCAAGAGTAAACCTCATGGCATTCTTAAAAATCTCTGCCTCATCCGCATCACTTTCTTACCCCTTCATATTTAATGAGTATTAACTGCCTTCTCGCTACTATGTCAAACCTCTCAAGAAACTCATTAACTTAAGAACCTAACAGGGGGTAAAAAATCAAAATAAAAAACTTCCAAGGTACTTATTCCTATAAAATGGGGGTCAAACCCACTATATGTAAACGTTAGTGACATCTCCCAAGGGCTCCTCTGTAAAACACTGGAACTCTATAACTGTGGCAGCTGATCCACAGGTGTATAGAACTTAAAGTCTTCTGGGAAAAGCTCCTTTGCTCTTGGGTACATAAGCTTGTATGACTGTCTGATGGTGACATCTGCAACACCAGCAATGTCACCGATTTCCTTCTGAGTTCGCTTGTCCTCTGAAGCCTGGGGATATTAAAAAGAAAATGTATTAAATTTCATTGATATGACAACATATACTGCTAATCTACATATAAAGTTGATTAACCCCTAAAGGATAGTACAAGGCAATTGCCTTACTTGGGTATGTGATGCAAATGGCAAAAGGCTGCTAAAGTCACTTTACACATTATTTCTTTCTTCAAAGTAAATGGTGTGCCTTGAGTATTTGATCACAGTTCCCCAAGAATTGTCGTTTGTCTACACCACAAGCACAATAGCCCTACATACATCACAGAGAATACATGTCCATCAAGGGAGTGTCAAAAGCCAGGGAGAATAGAAAAATTAGGATTGATGAGGATATTGGCAGAATTCTATAAAAAAGATGATTGTTTGTTGGACTGACATTAGGTCAAAGATAATGATAGTGATAATGAATATTATACATTAGATGATGATGTTAGTGAAAAGGCCAAAAGTACATTTGAAGCAATGTGGTTAGTTGTTCGAGGATGAATAAACATTTGTCCCAACCACTTATGATAACAATACTTTAAAGGGACCAGCCTAAGGAAGGGGAAAATTGACTTGTAGGGTTTTTGATAAAGACCTGTTTAAAAAATAATCACAATAATGTTTTTTGCTGATTCTTGGAGGAAAAGATTATACATCTTCTGAATTACATTTCTTTTACTTACTCCCCTAGGAGCAGCAGCAACCATGCCAAAAACTTTTAAATCGAATACACTTAAAAAAAAGGTATAACCTGTTCTCTAGTACATGAAATTTTGAGAGAGTGAACCTTATGTCGGGAAAGTATCACATCACACTTTCCCATGCTTTTTTGTCTTGTCAGGAGAATATCAGGTGTTTTCTTCCAAAATGTTCACGGAACCCAATAACATCTAAATTACACACAACTTGATTATAAATATTATGCAGATGCTTCATGATTGAACATGGGAGAGCAAATAAACATGTATGGATAGTATCTTTTTTTCCTAAAAAAGTAAGCTATCAAATCAAAATAGTAATCAATACATAAATGATACGCAAAGGGAAAGGCAAATATTGACAACATGTGATTATTTCATATATTCATTTATATATTCTTATCTCATCTTATTATCATTCATATCCTCTCAGTGACAAGTACAGTTATAGCCTTCGTGTACGTGTCATAACTCAGCGAGCGGGTGGTTAGGCTGTACACAACACAAACGTTGCCAGAAAGACTAAG
>NC_091572.1:4602645-4612645 GCF_042767895.1 Penaeus vannamei
GGAGCAGAGTTATCCACCTATCTTTACCAAAAGCTTTTCCATGTATGACTTAATAGCCAAAAAAGATTCCCTACAGAGTGGATATATGTCGTATCATATCTAATCAAGTCAACAAATATCATTACTGTGTGACATACATATTTATATGCAGTTGGCAAATTGTTTAGGGCATAAACTGCTATGATTTTCAATTTTTCTCATATTCATCATAAATGTTCAAGCCAATCTCCTTACAAGAAATATCCTGCACCTGGTATTTCCTAATTAAACAGGAATAAACATAGAGAAATGGTAAGAATGGCACAGGTACCTAGTAGCATTTACAACAAAAAGAACTTTGAAAATATGGTTACACATTTACCAAATCATTACAGTAAAGCATAATGTTCATTGTTAAGGCATATGTAAAACAAACACATTGCAAATGCAAAAACTTGGAAACAAAAGAAGGGTTTAACCAAGTTTTAATTGTGTTTTCATACCTATGGCTTCACAAATGTTTAGCCACTAAGGAGTCGATTACTAAGCCTATATTACCCAAACTGAATTTTTGGGAGTCATTCACATTAGTAAAATCAATCTTAACATTACTATCATCATTTTTATAAAGTTATTAACCCAAGAACGCCAGGAAATGTTGCATTCACTTTTGTAATGTTTTATTCAATATTTCTGTTTCAAAAATCAATGAAAAGGGTAAACAGGTGAGACAGGTAGCTTTTGCAACTGGCTTATTGGTGACTTAGCACCTGTGTAGCCATCTATGACTAAAAACAATTACTAAATTAAACACACTGTGGGCATGGCATGTACGCACATGCCATCCCAGCGGCAAGTGGTCAATAATAAAAATAGTAATAAAATTAAGCAAGTCCTTTCTCAAAAAAATCAAGGAATGAGGTAAATAGACAAGGTAAGGTAAGCTGATAATCAGCTCTTTGGTGACTAAATGGCACCTTCTGGAGCCATTCACGTGTAAACCAATTTACTAAAATAAATATGCACTAACTGTAGGAACAGGTTAACAATTCTGTCAAAGTCTCATTTAAAAATCATAAAATTCCTTTGGACATAATCATTTAACAATTGCCATGAATTTTACACAACATCCTAAAACTGTCAACTTATGTTTTTAAAGAATAAAAACTAATTAAAAACTAATATGAAATTATCCGTACTTTGAAGGTTCTGGGTACTCCCTCCTGTCGACAGGCTATGTATAAGGAAGCCGACGCGATGGCATCATTGCTACGGCCTTTCAAATTTTTGCCATCATGCACCTGAAAATCACAACTCAGATTATTTGATATTCTTTTTTATCCATACACTTCATATGAATAAAGAAAATAGGTTTAACAAATTATACACATTCTTTTCTTTTATATGACGTGAAAAAGTCTTTACATTTACTGAAACTATGTAAAAATGTACTTTTTCTTGTGAGATCAGTTACTGGTGCTACAGAAAACAGGAAAGGCAACCCATCAATTCATTTCCATATGATAGAGTTGAGTGTCTCCTCCCTTATCAAAATATATGGCAATCATCAGTGAGAAAGTGTTGAGATATCAATTACAGATATTAATCTGACATATGATGGATAAATGGTCCAGTTAAAATCATCCATTAATTTTGGAGAGCTTGGAAGATCTCACTATCTACTTCACCACACAGAAAAAATTCCAAAGAATCTACTGACCTGTTTGAACAACATATTTGCTCTGTCAGTAATGGCTTTTGGCAGGTTGATCTTGTCTGCCATGTTACTGATCTCTCGGAAGGCATTAATGAGGGCACGGTCTGAACTTGACATCTGAAAAGGGTAAAAATATTTTCCTAATACCGCAATACAGGAAAGGGCCTTTCAATCATTTTCATGCCACAAACCTCAAATATCAATAATAAGAACAGAAAAAATGTGAAAACCCATTAAATGACAATATGACTGATATTCTAATCCCTTATATGAGTTGAAAACCTACACTCAAGGGATTAAAAATAAAATGAAAGACAACTGTTCAAAGATGACCTGAATGGGTTTCTACATTTCCCATTACCTGTGCAAAATTTTACAATAAATAGCCATTTCTATGACAAGATGTTCTGAAGTTAAATGGAGTCTCAAATATTTAAGAAGGTAAAAGAGATGACGGCACAACCCAGGAACATAAACTCTCAGAAAAGCATTCCAAATGCATGCCAAAGTCAAGTAGAGATTATCTCAAAAGCGGTACGTAACACTGTCAAAAAATCCTACATGAGGTATGTCACAGTTCAACCAGACTGGATAATTTAATGTTTTTAATACATTGTACTGGATGTTTGCCCATCCCTCATCTTTCATAACCAAAAATAAGAAAAAAACAAATGAAATGTCTTGAGTCAATTCCTGCTAGCCATTTCTCCTCAATGCAACATGTGGAGGACACTGAACTTGCATTGAAAAACAAACTCGCTTTGCAGTGAAGCTGAACTGCACCATGGAATCTCTAAATTCCATCTATGCACAACGTAGACATTTATTACATAAAAAATAACAGATAAAAGAACACAATGGCTGCAAATCTTCACCTAACATTTCTGAATGCAATTATCGGAACAGGAAAACATAAACGAAACCAATGACTATGCCAATACTTACAGATCTTCTGTTCTGATATTTGGACCCTCCGAACCCATCGAATGATGCGCTGCCTGTGCCGGGTCCAATAATGGTGGAGAGATCAGAGCCATTTAGGAGTGGGTTTTCCGCACCTCCCACACGGGAAGGGTCACTGTTGGCCTTTTCATTGCTGAATGTACGCCACTCTGAACCCACGTCAATCACTCTGTATCAAAAGGGTATGAGATTAATACACTGGAAATCCATAACATTTAATCTAAAGATTATTTATTGGTTCCTCATTCCAACTCAAATTTCATTTTCTCCATTTTCCTTTCTACTATCTCATATATATATAAAAAGAATAAATCATGGTGGTGTCAATAAAAGTAAGACATCAGTACTCTTTCCTCTTAACAAACCATTATTTTTCTTTTCCTTTTGGGCCCAAGATGGCTTTATTAAAAACAGAAGATTGAACAGAACTTGCTCTTATGAATGCAAGACAGGATGTTTGAAGTCGTCTAGATAAGCATCTAAAAATACCTGACACTGGTGAACTAGCAGGTCATATGGTGTAGTGGTATGGTTCTGCTCTCTCTAGCACTTAATGGTGAGAAGCAGGTACAAGTCATTGTCATGAAGGGTATACAAAGTTCTACATAAAATGCATTATTGAATCATTCTATCTTACCTGTAGAAGCAACATCAGTAACCTAGCATTGTATAAGAATTTCTTAATAATTTACATCAAATCAAGTGTCCATAGAGACTGTCTGTAAAACCTCTCTATCATACTCTTATGCAAGTAGATAGTTAATGTCCACAAAGCTAGTCTTGATTCAGGTTAGGCAATCTTTTTAGCGAGTCATATGGTGCTTAACAACTTGTGAGAAGCATGGTCAAGTAATTGTCAGGGAGGGTACACAAGTTTCTATATATAATGCATTATTGCATTCTTCTCTCTTACACAGAAGTAACTTCATTAGCCAGGCACTGAAGGGATTTTCTAGATCATTTACGTTGTGCCTTCATATCCTCTGTAAAACAACACTTTCATACTCTAGTGCAAATGCAGAGATAACCTCCATGAAGCCAGTCTCGATTCTGGTCAATCTTTTTGCTGGGTCACATTGTGTAGCGATTTGGTTCTGCTCTCTCTGGTGCTTAACACCCTGTGATCAGCAACTTTCTTCTTATTGCTGCTTCCAAGGCCACATTTAAGGTCATGGCAAATACTAATTCATAGCATTTCACCTTCCTTACTCTCCTTGCTATTTCAGGCTAGTCCAGGTTAGTGAGCACTTGAGAATGCTTGCTGAGGGATATGACAGTCCAAGACACAAGGTCATCCATGGACAGGTAACAATTACTAGCCTCATATAATAACCCCTTTAGAGTTATACCTTACTACTCTGTTTCATAAGAGGATTTCTGATTTGCTTTCTACAATAAAAACATCAGGATTTTACTCAGAGAAAAATTATTCTATCTGGGCTATCAATACAGAGAAAGATCTCTTCATATCAAAGTTAATAATTACATACTTGGCTATTATACAACGACTAATCCTCCTGGTACCAACTGAAGCACGAGACCTTTTATCTACTTCCTGCAGGATAGTTTGTCATTATATTTTCATGATATATAAATAGCTCCTTCTACAATAGAATTGTTGTCTTGAACAATCTATAAAGAGTACAGTTTGCACTTTCAACGCTCTGGGCACAGCATTGGGGACACATGTCCTGTATATCAAAAGCTGCTGCTTTAATGAGAAATATTAGGGATTGTTGGTCATATTTTTTAAGTTTAGAAACCAATTTGTCTCGTACTTTTACATCTTTTCCTAAGATATGAAATAAATTGTTTACAAGCTGTTCACTTCCAATTTTGTGACTGCAGTTACTCCTACCATGAAAGAAAACCCACAAGCTATGCATAAAATCGGTTTATTGGAGAGTCCACCATGATCCTCCACATTAATTTTTATGCCCAAGAGGCTGAACAAAAACAATTTCCTTTGTTTACTTGTCCATTTTTGATATATAAATTCATTCAAAACTTTGCTGAACAGAATGCACTTAATATCCTCTTATTAGATATCACACTTGTGAATCAGTTACTATTAATACTTTTACAAGTGACCATTGTAATATTACATTATATTTGCACATGTAATTAAGATGAAATAAAGTAAAAGGAAGCTTATGAAGTGAACATTACATACATCTCGTAGGTTAACTGTACTTCTGGTATATATATTCACACAAACATTTAAGGACAGAGTGAAAAAGAATCTTACAATCTGTATTTAGCAAACTGCAAGAAATAAGAACAGCGTTTGCAGTGTACATCAGCACTTCTATGACCATGTGTACGCTTCTCAAGATAAATTACAAATAGGGATATTAGCAATTCAAATGATTGTTTTTGCAGACACCTAATACATCTGAAAATTAGCATTCAAAATGCTTCACACAGCACACTCCACTCCTAGTACTAAGTTCTACATAGTAATAGTAAAAGTACATCCAAGTCTACCAGTCTCCTCAACAGTTTTTTAAATTAAGTTCTACCTCAAAAAAGGAAAATTAGTATGTGATAGGACCAGCTGCATGAGCAAGAAAAAAAATGGAGGATCATTTTTGTGTGTGTTTTTAAAGCGAGTAAAATCTAGCAATAAAAATATTTACACATTAGCTATATGAAGATGGCAATAAATGAGTGCACATTGATGACATCAAGGAAAAATTTAATTTCCTGTTTTGACACAACATAAACACTGCAAGTTTTAGGAGGTAATATCCTTGCTTGTAGAATGTACTGCACATAACCCATGCTATTGGAATGTACAGGCCACCTCCAATAGTATCTTACTTGTTTACATGGGCATCATGTTGGTTTACACGAGAGTAGTGTCTCTGAAAGTCTAATGGGTCTGACCATTTGCATATGCCATGTTCATACGGAAGTGCAAAAGTTAACAAAAAATACTGCATAAAGCCTTAAAAGACAAGAAAATAGAAAGGCTATTCAGTAATATTAGAATATGTCCAAACCCCCAAAATACAACATAACACTCCCTACCTAAAAATAATTTTGTGTTCTACCACTAAACAAAATCATAAAAAAATAAAATAAAATACAATTCAACAGCCAACTCACCTGTCACCAACAACCAGGCCACATTCTGAGCAGATCTGGTCACCAGCACGGTAATCCTCTATTAAATGTGCTTCTGGATGCTGAGGACAGCAGACCTCATTAAAACGGCCCCTGAAACAAAACATGAGACTTAGAACTTTCTTTTTGAAGTAGAGTATAAATGCAAAAATCAGCATGCATGAATTACCTGCATAAAAGTGTGCATTCAGCATGAGACAATCTAACACTGAAAAGTAATTATAGGGTCACAGTATCAAATTATCTTGTGATTCTAAACAATAAAACAGATAAGCAGTCAAAGGGTTCCTTCCTTTTAGAAATGACAATACTCTCATGAAAATGGAAGCAAAGTCAACATACATGAATATCTCAGGGTCATAAAAGAATGGAAGCTAAATGTCTTAGATACCATTAACTATTCACATCATGATGCTATCCTAATAACCTATTCCACCACTATCACACTCTTTTCCTTACAAAGAAAAGTTGTCTGCAAATTAACAGAGATCTCCACATAAATGAAGGTGGCTTCTAGAACAGAGGCCCGAATCTTTTCACAAATTACAAGATTCAACATGATTCTATTCAGCTTATGGTGTATTGTTTTGTAAGCCTATATCCACATTCATTACCTAGTAGCATGTAAATTATCTCAAGACATCACACATGCTCTTTAACACGCACATTTTCTTTGATAACTTCACTCCAGCAATCGCAAAAAAATTATTGTAAGAATACAGACTTGAAAAAATAAATAAACACATAAATAAATCAAGTATGACAAGTATTCACAGACACACAAGATTAACCAAAAGCACAGCAGAGCATACGAACACCAGTCAACCTTCAATTCACAAACTAGTCTTCTGGAAGCCAGTATTAATCAGGGATCATCAAAATCTGCTTTTGAATCCTAAACCCCTTTACTTAATATATTTCTTTTAAATACCCTTTATCTGGAATCATCCTAATGTTAAACTGATGAATATGTCAAAGATTATTGAACAGTATATAATCTTATTGCAATAATTACAATTACATGTATATATCATGTGTGATATGCTCTACAAATGCCCTATATAAATTACAAAATTACAGTCGAGATTAAGATATTGTAAGAACACCAGTCAAGTCACATATGGCATCTGGATGAATGTAAAGAACAAAAATGTACATATCAATGGACGTTTCTCAAGAACATGAGTTGCAATTCACAGAACTACAATGACACAAGAACAAAAAAAAGATATTTGTGAGTAAAACTTCAGACAATAAAACTCCACATTTACAAAGAATTTAAAGAATCACACCCTTCTTATTTGTGATCAAAAAACATTGACATGGTCTCCTAAAACACTTGTACAGTAAAATAAGAATTTATAAATAACCAAAAAGGGATTTTCTTATTGTTCATAGTGTTGCATTACAAACTTCACCTCAATAGCAGTTTTGTCTAACTTTAAGTAACATAGAAAGATAAATCAAATGGAAAAAACACTGTTCTCTCTTAGTTATTTGTTCTGATCCATACAACTCTCTTGTTTAGCCATAAGACCAAATTCAAGCTTAGCCTAGTCAGTAACATTCCCTTCCCAAAAATAAAGAACCTGAAAAATGATTTCCCATCTGAACACATTAGGCATAAGTAAATAAGATCACAGACAGAAAGAATACCAACAAGAAGAAAAAGGAAAATAGTGATCTACAACGCAAGACAAAAGTTGCAAGGATAAGGATACCCCGCAAATTGTCATAACAATCATTTCCAAGGATGACTTTTATGATAATGATATATAACAATCTCTTAAAGTTTTGCATCTAATTTGTAACATACCTGACAGATAATGTACAATGCCAGTAATGAACACTCTTTATTGTGATAAATATAGAAGGTATGAATGAGAATGAATAACTTTACTGTACAAGAAATGTGTCTGGAGCACTTCAAATATATTTCCAACAGAAATACATGCATTTCTGAAGAAGATAATTAAAAAGCCTCACATGCATCTTTTTTCTACAAAGTAAATATACAGTGAAAGGCATGTACAAGCCAAACTAGAAGGTAAACATAATTTAGTAAATGTATAAAGTCCATCTGATGCAGGATTGAAAATTAAACTATTTTTTCTTAAATTCTTAAAACTTGCAGTGATCTCCAAAATAAAGTCAAATCCAATAATGACAATGTCTAAAAACTGGTGTGGTATCTGTCCTTCATCAAAGACCAAAATGCATCTACCATTAATATTCTTCATGTTAAAGTGCGGACTGGTTCACTATTTGGAAACAATGTAAAGAGAGTAAGCACAATCTTGCAATAAAGTAAACAGTTGGGGGATGCTGGCCTTCGAAAGATGAGCAATAAACACGAAGTCCTTACAGTCTGCCGTTAATCCAGCCGCATACATATGGGTGTGTTCTAAACATTTACTGATTACTTTCTTACCAATATACTGATGGATGCCTCAAGTAATAACCATAACCCTAAATATCTTTGCAAAGAAACAACCTTCCACCACAAATATTTTCACAGGATATAGGGTGGACCAATATCTTGCTTTACAAAACATCTCTATGAAGGTCTGTGTACTGCATATGCTGTGATTATGATCATAGTTGTGAAAGGTAGATAACCCTTTCTTTTTATCCATCCTATAAATAATTATTATGAAGTCACTTCTATCCTCAATTCACAAAACATTTGTCATTAGCAAAATGCTTTCAAAATTTTCTACCTATCCATCCAAATAACTCTCTATCTTACCCACTGATTCATCTTCATATTTATACTAGACCATTTTCAGTACTAACCCTTCCTAAGTCTGCGAACCATGAGTAAATGTTACAAGACACCCATGTACATGCCACTAGCCTAAACACCGAATGCCATGACCTCGATGCCTGTTGATGCTTTGGCAAAGGCAAACAGACCTCCTACCACGTATTTAAACTATAAGCTTAACACTGCACCATTACCAAGTAGGACTTGATATTGCTGGCCACCCATCATAAACTACAGCAATCTTTCAGTGGATATATAGAGAACATAGTCAATACTAGTACAAGAAAAAACATTTTTTTCTTAGTCATAGCAAATGAGTTGTACATGTCATATTCATCATCAATTCCATGAAATCCTTAATCTTTGCAAAACAAAAGGCAACAAACATTTTTAAAAAAATTAACAAGCAATTAATCAGATTTTGTATGTATTTCAACAAGCCCGCAAACTAGACGAACATCTTTTCTAACTAAATTGTACAATTCTAAAACAGCTATATGAAACTAGCTCAAGTACTAACACTTCTGCATGCCTGTACAAGCGCTGTAAAATCACCAAACACCAATTTTAAAATACTATGAAAGAGCCTAATAATAACAACGCAACGGAGAGAGATTGCCAAATAGTAACATCTGGCAAGCACCATGCATGTTTACATTCTGTGTAAGTTTTTAAAAATTCTTACCAAAATATAAACATAGGTTATGCTTATCTCTGTACGTAAAGCATGATCGTCTCTTTCTGTTTATTTTAAGGTATCCTTGATAGAGTCTTGCCGATCATAATTCCAATAAAGAAACACCCGAGTAATTCATCTCGTTCTCTTAAATATCTCCTGGCAATTCTAGAACCTAAATACCAAGTTTACCATGACCTCCGCACCTTCTGCACTCCGGCAAAGGCCAACAGATCTCCACCACATGTTTTCAGCACGACAGAGCCTTGACAGCACCTTCGTCGGGCAAAGTGACCAGTGTGATCTATTAGCTCTGTCTTGGCAGAATGGCGTAGCCTCGTTGTCATTTCGCTGGAATGAAACTGGCATAATGGCCAAAGCAAGTGCTCGCATCACCACATTTGTGATAAGTAATCGCAAGCTTACCTTCACCTTCTGCGGGCTTTTCTAAAGCTACTAGAGCCGTTTCATGCATCCTCTACGGGTATTAATTTAGTTTCCCTCTACCTCCAAGGATTCCTCACTTCAAGATTTACTGTAACCAGTTCTTCCACCGTAGAGGATAACGCGCAAACATAAACAAATAGCAAAGACTACTTCACATCGAAAACAAAAGAATTTAAGGGTCACTAATGGCATCCTCTATCTTCTTGTCTCCCTCAAAACAAAACAAAACAGACCATCACTTTCACACTAAGAATAAGGGAGAAGGAGAAGGAAGAGGGAGAAAGAGGGAAAGGGAGAGGAACCCAAATTCCCTCATTTTCCC
>NC_091572.1:4625145-4627645 GCF_042767895.1 Penaeus vannamei
GATATCTTGAAGAATTCTCCTTTTTGACATAATGTTACAAATTCTACGGAAATAAATGTTTCTAATACATGAATTGGTAATTGCAACATCTGTAAAGCAACATCTGTGTCTGTCGGCATTTTGGCTCAGAAATACAACGAAGCTTTGGAATATCTCAAGAAAAACTTGAAAACCATTCAGGGAAAAAGGGAAAAATGCTCAGAAATACAGTAAAGCTTGTGAATCGACCAGGAAAATGGGGAAAAAATGCTCAGAAATACAGTGAAGCTTGGGAATATCAAGTAAAAAATGCTCAAAAATACATAGAAACTTGATAATCTTTCAGGATATTGGGAAAAAAATGCTCAGAGATACTGTGAAGACTTGGAATCCCTCAAGGAAAAAAATGCTCGAAAATACAGAGAAATTTGAAAACCATTCAGGAAAAAAACAAAAAATGCCCAGAAATACAGTGAAGCGTGGGAATATCTCAAGAAAAAAATGCCCAGAAATACAGTGAAGCTTAGGAATATTTCATGAAAAAATGCTCAAAAATACATAGAAACTTGAAAAACATTCAGTAAAAAAGAAAAAAAATCAGAAATACAGTGAAGCTTGTGAATCTTTAAGGAAAATGAAAAAGACCAGAAATACAGTGAAGCTTAGGAATATTTCAAGAAAAAAAATGCTAAAAAATGCCCAGAAATGCAATGAACCTCATGTATCTCTCGAGAAAAAAAGGGAAAAATGCCCAGAAATAAAGTGAAACTTGGGAATCCCTCAAAAAAGAGATAACAAAATGTCCAGAAATACGATGAAACTTTGGAATCCCTAAGAAAAAAAAAAAAAAAAAAAAAAAAAAAGACTGGAGCTTACGAATCTATCAAGGAAAAAAAAGAAAAAAAAGAAAAAAAAAAAACAGAAATACAGTGAAGCTTTGGAACCCCTCGAGAAAAAAGAGAAAAAAATGCCCAGAAATGCAGTGAACCTTATGTATCTCTCGAGAAAAATTAGGGAAAAATGCCCAGAAATAAAGTGAGACTTGGGAATCCCTCAAAAAAGAGAGAAAAAAATGTCCAGAAATAAAGTGAAATTTGGAATCCCTCAAAAGATAAAAAATAAAAAATAAAAAAGACTGGAGCTTAGGAATCTATCAAGGAAAAAAAAGTAAAAAAAAAAAAGCCCAGAAATACAGTGACGCTTTGGAACCACTCGAGAAAAAAGAAAAAAATATGCCCAGAAATGCAGTGAACCTTATGTATCTCTCGAGAAAAAAAAGGGAAAAATGCCCAGAAATAAAGTGAAACTTGGGAATTCCTCAAAAAAGAGAGAAAAAAATGTCCAGAAATACAATGAAACTTTGGAATCCCTCAAAAAAGAGAAAAAAAAAATGCCCAGAAATACAATAAAAAAAACAGATAGACTGGAGGGAAAAAAAGTAAAAAATGCCCTGAAACACAGTGAAGCTTGGGAATCCCTCAAGAAAAAAAAAACAGAAACACAGTGACGCTTTGGAACCCCTCGAGAAAAAAGAGAAAAAAATGCCCAGAAATGCAGTGAACCTTATGTATCTCTCGAGAAAAAAAGGGAAAAATGCCCAGAAATAAAGTGAAATTTGGGAATCCCTCAAAAAAGAAAAAAAAATGCCCAGAAATAAAGTGAAACTTGGGAATCCCTCAAAAAAGAGAGAAAAAAAATGTCCAGAAATACGATGGAATTTTGGAATCCCTCAAAAAAAAAAAAAAAAAAACTCAGACTGGAGCTTACGAATCTACCAAGAGAAAAAAGAAAAAAAAAATGCCCTGAAATACAGTGAAGCTTGGGAATCCCTCAAGAAAAAACAAGCCCAGAAATAAAGTGAAGCTTTGGAACCTCTCGAGAAAAAAAGTAAAAAAAATAACTGAAATACAGTGAATCTCAAATTTAATGTTGCTAATAAGAACAAACATCCATATAGTCATATACCCCATTTTGATCATCTATTGTAATGATAAAAGATAAATACTGCAATAAATCTTGCTTATGTCATTTAATTTTACAAATTTATACTTTCCAAATATGATGTGGCAACCATGTTTTTATTCCCAGTTTATCAGCTGTAAAGGCTGGCGTTGCTCTTTGTATTTTGAAATGAAATACAGCAATAAAAAATGTAGAAGACGGCCCAATTGACGTTTGATAATGTATCAAAATAGGCTTTATGTCATTTCTTGTTATTTTCAAAGCGGGATTATCTTCACCGGAAGAAAATTTGCATAAGAATTTACAGCCAGGACAAAATTAAAGACAATCCTTACGTTTGTGAATAGAAAAAAAAATCAGTAAAACGTAAGAAAACAACTCAAATAACGTCTGGAAACAAATCAAACACTGTGGCTCTTCTTACGCTATACACAACGAACAGCAGCCACAACGTAGTACACGATAACAACACCCGTACAACCGCCAAAGTGAGAAATTTTAGTGAATGCGCACGCGTTACCGTAACTTCTCTTATGTCGTAAGAATAGTCCTTAAATAA
>NC_091572.1:4647645-4652645 GCF_042767895.1 Penaeus vannamei
GTGAATGGGTCTACAACTGGCACTGAATCCGTCGTTTTCATCGATGTCATTTTACTTCATAACCTTCTTGTGAACTTCAGTCGCTGACCGGTCCGGTTCTGTTACTAAATATAGCCTACGTGACCTCTTCTTAATTATTTTTCGAAAATTATCAGGAATATTTCATAACATTTAGGCAAATCAGGCAGCAAAACACACACACACACACACAGACACTCACACTCACACTCACACAGACACTCACACTCACACACTCACACACACACACACAACCGTTAATAATAATGAATTACAATAAATCTCATAAAAATAAAAAATAAGGTCAGTCAAACAGAGCTTTGGATAAGCCTATTCATCCCAAATATCCGGATAGGCACGGACTGGCAACCCCTCTGTTTATTAAAGGCAGACACACGGCTGTACTTTCCTCACAATAAAGCCGTTATCTCTTCAGGACACGTCTCTTACTATCGATCACGTGTTAGTACTTGCATTTTTAATTCTATTTATGATTATGTACTGAACACTTCTGGTTTTCCTGTGTGTGTTTTTGTTGTTTTATGATACACATGTAGATACATGCATGCATATACATAGACACGCACACGCAGGTATGAATAAGAATATATATATATATATATATATATATATATATATATATATATATATATATATATATATATATATATATATATATATATATATATATATATATATATATATATATATATATATATATATATATATATATATATATATATATATATATATATATATACACATATATATACATATATATGTATATATATATATATATATATATATATATATATATATATATATATATATATATATATATATATATATATATATATATATATATATATGTCTATCTATTTATTGGTCTGTTTATTTAATCTATGTATCTATTTATCTGTATTTTTGTCTATCATTCATTTATTCATTTCTTCATCGTCAATCTATCAATCACTCACTCACTCAATCAATCATTTAATCTATTTATCTATCTATCTATCTATAAATCAAATCGACCAACCCACGAATAAGAATAAAGACTAAATAAAAGAATATAATTTAAAAAAACGAAAAAACATCAAATAAAAAAAGACGAAACGAAGGAATATAAAAAAAACGAAAAAACATCAAATTAGAAAAAAAAACGAAAGACTACAATATCCTTTTTTTTTTTTAACGAAAAGCATCAAATTAGAAAGAAAAGACGAAACGAAAGAATATTATTAAAAAAAAAAAAAAAGAAATGTGGAGAGGAGGCGGAGGAGAAAACGAACACAGAAGACGAAACGATAGAATATGATAAAAAAAAAAATAACGAGAAATGTGGAGAGGAGAAAACGAACACAAAAGACGAAACGAAAGAATTTAAATTAAAAAAAAAAACGAATGTGGAGAGGAGGCGCCAAGGATGGAGAAAACGGACACAAGAGACGAAACGAAATAAATATATATATAATAATAAAAAAACGAGAAATGTGGAGAGTAAGTGCCCAGGATGGAGAAAACGGACACAGAAGACGAAACGAAAGAATATGATTTAAAAAAACGAAAAAAAACATCAAATTAGAAAAAAAAGACGAACCGAAAGAATATAATGATAAGGAGAAATGTGGACAGAAGACGAAACGAAAGAATTTGATATAAAAAAAACGAGAAATGTGTAGAGGACACAGAAGACGAAACGAAAGAATATAATAAAAAAAATAACGAGAAATGTGGAGAAGAGAAAACGGACACAGAAGACGAAACGAAAGCATAATGTGAAATGTGGATAGGAGGCGCCCAGAATTAAGAAAATGGACACAGAAGACGAAACGAAAGCATAATGTGAAATGTGGATAGGAGGCGCCCAGGATTAAGAAAATGGACACAGAAGACGAAACGAAAGCATAATGTGAAATGTGGATAGGAGGCGCCCAGGATTAAGAAAATGGACACAGAAGACGAAACGAAAGCATAATGTGAAATGTGGATAGGAGGCGCCCAGGATTAAGAAAATGGACACAGAAGACGAAACGAAAGCATAATGTGAAATGTGGATAGGAGGCGCCCAGGATTAAGAAAATGGACACAGAAGACGAAACGAAAGCATAATGTGAAATGTGGATAGGAGGCGCCCAGGATTAAGAAAATGGACACAGAAGACGAAACGAAAGAATATAATAAAAAAAATAACGAGAAATGTGGAGAAGAGAAAACGGACACAGAAGACGAAACGAAAGCATAATGTGAAATGTGGATAGGAGGCGCCCAGAATTAAGAAAATGGACACAGAAGACGAAACGAAAGCATAATGTGAAATGTGGATAGGAGGCGCCCAGGATTAAGAAAATGGACACAGAAGACGAAACGAAAGCATAATGTGAAATGTGGATAGGAGGCGCCCAGGATTAAGAAAATGGACACAGAAGACGAAACGAAAGCATAATGTGAAATGTGGATAGGAGGCGCCCAGGATTAAGAAAATGGACACAGAAGACGAAACGAAAGCATAATGTGAAATGTGGATAGGAGGCGCCCAGGATTAAGAAAATGGACACAGAAGACGAAACGAAAGCATAATGTGAAATGTGGATAGGAGGCGCCCAGGATTAAGAAAATGGACACAGAAGACGAAACGAAAGAACATAATTTAAAAAAACGAAAAAAAACATCAAATTAGAAAAAAGACGAAACGAAAGAATATAATAATAAAGAGAAATGTGGAGAATAGGCGCCCAGAATAGAGAAAACGGACAGAAAAGACGAAACGAAAGAATATAAAAAGAAAAAGAAAAATAACCCAAATTGGAAATAAAAGACGAAACGAAAGAATATATGTGGAGAAGAGAAAACGGACACAAAAGACGAAACGAAAGAATATAAAAAGAAAAAAAAAACACCAAATTAGAAAAAAAGACGAAACGAAAGAATATAATGATAAGGAGAAATGTGGAGAAGAGAAAACGGACAGAAAAGACGAAACGAAAGAACATATTAAGGAGAAATGTGGATAGGAGGCGCCCGGGATTGAGAAAACGGACACAGAAGACGAAACGAAAGAATATAAAAAGAAAAAGAAAAAAAACCCACAAAATTTGAAAAAAAGACGAAACGAAAGAATATAATAATAACGAGAAATGTGGAGAATAGGCGCCCAGAATGGAGAAAACGGACAGAAAAGACGAAACGAAAGAATATAAAAAGAAAAAGAAAAAAAAAACACCAAATTAGAAAAAAAGACGAAACGAAAGAATATAATAATAAGGAGAAATGTGGAGAACAGAAAACGGACACAGAAGACGAAACGAAATAATAATAAGGATAAATGTGGAGAACAGAAAACGAACACAAAAGACGAAACGAAAGAATATAAAAAGAAAAAGAAAAAAAAAAACACCAAATTAGAAAAAAGACGAAACGAAAGAATATAATAATAAGGAGAAATGTGGAGAAGAGAATACGAACACAAAAGACGAAACGAAAGAATATAATAAGGAGAAATGTGGATAGGAGGCGCCCGGGATTGAGAAAACGGAGACCCTACCTTTCGGTCTCGTCTCCCAGACCTTCAGTCCGCCTCTGACTCTCTCCTTCGACGGACCTTCTCACGGACGCTGGACTCCAGGATAAGGTCCTCCTGAGTGGTAAGTTTGTTTGTTTTTGTTTGTTTGTTTACCTTTTCCTTTGTTTTCTTTCTCATTTTCTTTGGTTATTTGTTTGTTTTTGTTTGTTTTTCTTTCTAATTTTCTTTCGTTATTTATCCACTATAAGGTCCTCTCGAGTGGTAAGTTTGTTTGTTTTTGTTTGTTTTCCTTTCTTGGTTTTCTTTCGTTATTTATCCAAGATAAGGTCCTCTCGAGTGGTGAGTTTGTTTGTTTTCCTGTTTCTTTTTTTCTTTCTAATTTTCTTTCGTTATTTATCCACGATAAGGTCCTCTCGAGTGGTAAGTTTGTTTGTTTTTGTTTGTTTGTTTTCCTTTTCCTTTGTTTTCTTTCTAATTTTCTTTCTAATTTCTATTTTTTTCTAATTTTCTTTGGTTATTTGTTTGTTTTTGTTTGTTTTTCTTTCTAATTTTCTTTCGTTATTTATCCACGATAAGGTCCTCTCGAGTGGTGAGTTTGTTTGTTTTTGTTTGTTTGTTTTCCTTTCTTTGTTTTCTTTCTAATTTTCTTTCGTTATTTATCCAAGATAAGGTCCTCTCGAGTGGTGAGTTTGTTTGTTTTTGTTTGTTTGTTTTCCTTTATTTATTTTTTCTTTCTATTATTATTATTATTATTTCTATTATTATTTTTCTGGTCCTATAGTGGCTTGTGTTTTAAACCTTTTTTTTTAATCCTTTTCCTTTTCCTTTTTTCTTTCTAATTTTCTTTCGTTATTTATCCACGATAAGGTCCTCTCGAGTGGTAAGTTTGTTTGTTTTTGTTTGTTTTCTTTCTAATTTTCTTTCGTTATTTATGTTATTTATCCACGATAAGGTCCTCTCGAGTGGTAAGTTTGTTTGTTTTTGTTTGTTTTCTTTCTAATTTTCTTTCGTTATTTATGTTATTTATCCACGATAAGGTCCTCTCGAGTGGTAAGTTTGTTTGTTTTTGTTTGTTTGTTTTCCTTTTCCTTTTTTTCTTTCGTTATTTATCCAAGATAAGGTCCTCTCGAGTGGTGAGTTTGTTTGTTTTGGTTTGTTTTCCTTTTTTCTTTCTAATTTTCTTTCGTTATCTATTTTTGAGGGGGGGGAGGGGTGTAAGAGGACCTCTTGTGTTTTTATTTTCTATTCTTTTTCTTCCTTTCTTTTTTTGGAGGCGTTTTACTTTCTTTCCTTCCTTTCTGAGGGGGCTGTTTCGTAAAAGTACCTTTGTGTTGTTTTTATTATTTTTAATTTTTTTGTTTTTTATTATTATTTAATTTATTTATTTTATAATTTGTTTGAGGGTGTT
Organism: Penaeus vannamei; assembly: GCF_042767895.1. Classification (NCBI taxonomy): domain Eukaryota; kingdom Metazoa; phylum Arthropoda; class Malacostraca; order Decapoda; family Penaeidae; genus Penaeus; species Penaeus vannamei. Next base: position 4,652,595 of record NC_091572.1, read on the forward strand.
TCTTTTTTTCTTTCTTTTCCTTCTTTCTTTCTTTCTTTCTTTTTTTGATGG
>NC_091572.1:4662645-4665145 GCF_042767895.1 Penaeus vannamei
AGGTGACCATAAGGTAAGGGGGTGGGGGCTGGACATAAGGAAGGTGGAGGGAGGCATAAGAGAGAGGAGTAAAGACAGACATAAGAGAGATGAGTAAAGACAGGCATAAGAAAGATGAGTAAAGACAGGCATAAGAGAGATGAGTAAAGACAGGCATAAGAGAGAGGAGTAAAGACAGGCATAAGAGAGAGGAGTAAAGACAGGCATAAGAGAGAGGAGTAAAGACAGGCATAAGAGAGAGGAGTAAAGACAGGCATAAGAGAGAGGAGTAAAGACAGGCATAAGAGAGAGAGAGATAAAGACAGGCATACGAGAGAGGAGTAAAGACAGGCATAAGAGAGAGGAGTAAAGACAGGCATAAGAAAGACGAGTAAAAACGGGCATAAGAAAGAGGAGTAAACGCAGACATATGGGAGAGCAGTAAAGACAGGCATAAGGAAGAGGAGTAAAGACAGGCATAAGAAAGAGGAGTAAAGACAGGCATAAGAGAGAGGAGTAAAGACAGGCATAAGAGAGAGGAGTAAAGACAGGCATAAGAGAGAGAGATAAAGACAGGCATAGGATAAAGGGAGTGACAAGAAAATGGGTGGAGTTTCAGCCCTCAAGCAACCCCTGTTATTCCAATGCCAGGGACTGAAAAAAATCATCACTTGCAGGATTCTTGTAGATAATTGTTATAATCAATTTTATTGGTATTGGTATCAGTGTTTCTCTGTTTTTGTTGCTGGTGTTGTCGTTGTCATTTTTTTGTGTGTTATCTATATCATAATATTCGTTTTCATTGCAATTATTTCCAATGCAATCATAATCATAATTATTGTTACTCTAACAATTACTATTATTATTACTATTAATGTTGTTTTTGTAATTGTTCTCATCACTTCGCTATTATGATGATTATTAACATTATTATTATCATCATCATCATTATCACCATCATCATCACCATCATCATCACCATCATCATTATCACCATCATCATCATTATCACCATCATCATCATCACCATCATTATTATCACCATCATCATCACCATCATCATCATCATCACTATCATCATCTCCATCATCATCACTATCATCATCACCATCATTATTATTATCATCATCACTATCATCATCATCACCATCATCATAATCATGATCATCACCATCATCATCACTATCATCATTATCACCATCAGTATTATCACCATCATCATCACTACCATCATCATCAACACCATCATTATCATCACCATCACTATCATCATCATCATCATCACTATCATCATCATCACCATCATTATCATCATCACTATCATCAGCATCATCATTATCATCATCATCACTATCATCATCATCATCACCACCATCATTATCATCATCACCATCTTTATCATCATCATCACTATCATCATCATCATCATTATCATCATCATCACCACCATCATTATCATCATCATCATTGTCATCATCATCATCACCACCATCATCATCATCATCACCATCATTATCATCATCATCATCACTATCATCATCACCATCATCATCACCATCATTATCATCATCAACACCATCATCACCATCATTACCATCATCATTATCATCATCATCACTATCATCATCATCACCATCATTATCATCATCATCACTATCATCATTATCATCATCATCACTATCATCATTATCACCATCATCATCACTATCATCATTATCACCATCATCATCACTATCATCATCACCATCATCATCACCATCATTATCATCATCATCATCACCATCATTATCATCATCATTATCATCACCATCATTATCATCATCACTATCATCATCATCACCATCATCATCACCATCATTATCATCATCATCACTATCATCATCATCACCATCATCATCATCACCATCATTATCATCATCATCATCACTATCATCAGCATCACCATCATTATCATCATCATCACTATCATCATCATCATCATCACCATCATTATCATCATCATCATCACTATCATCAGCATCACCATCATTATCATCAGCATCACTATCATCATCATCACAATCATCATCACCATCGTCATCATCACCATCATTATCATCATCACTATCATCATCATCATCATTATCATCATCATAACTATCATCACTATCATCATCACCATCATTATCATCATCACTATCATCATCATCATCACTATCATCATCATCATCACTATCATCATCATCACCATCATTATCACCATCATCATCATTAGCACCATCATCATCACAATCATCATCACCATCGTCATCATCACCATCATTATCATCATCACTATCATCATTATCATCATCACTATCATCATCACTATCATCATTACCATAATCATCATTATCATCACTATCATCATCACCATAATCATCATTATCATCACTATCATCATCACCATAATCATCACTATCATCACTATCATCATCACCATCATTATCATCATCATCACTATCATCAGCACCATCAACATCATTATCATCATCATCACTAT
>NC_091572.1:4670145-4690145 GCF_042767895.1 Penaeus vannamei
AGTTAATTCGAGAACATAAGACTAGATTTCTTTTGTTTGGCATTTCTCGAAGAATAAAATTCAAGGACGGGAAGAAAAAAATAAATAAAATTTTATTACTGTTGCTTGGATCAAGACGCAATAGTGATCCACGTAATAGTTATCTATCGTCACTCGACCACTCTATCTGGTCGTGTCTCCTTTGCGCTCTTGCTGTGGTTCTTGAAGATCTAGAGGCGTAAAAATAAAAGAATAATAAAAATTAAATTTAAAAAATGCATTAAAAGGAGAGTGAAAGATTCTTTTTTAAGGATCTGGACACGTAACCCCCCCCAAAAAAAAAATGATAATAATAATAATAAGGATAATAGTAAAGAAGGTATTAAAAAGAGTGTGAAAGATTTTGCTTTGATCTGGACACGTAAAACCAAAAGAAAAAAGTATTAAAAAGAGGGTGAGATTCTGTTTCTTGAAGACCTGAATTCGTAAAAACAAAAGAAAAAAGGGTATTTTATTAATAGGGTGAAAGATTCTGTTTTTCTTAAAGATCTGAAGAATGTATTAAAAGGATGGTGAAAGATTCTGGTTTTCTTGAAGATCTGAAGTCGTAAAAATAAAAGAAAAAAAGTATTAAAAAGAGGGTGAAAGATTCTGTTTCTTAAAGATATGGAGGCGTAAAAACAAAAGAAAAAGGGTATTAAAAAAAAGGGAGAAAGATTCTGTTTTTCTTGAAGATCTGGAGACGTAAAATCCCAAAAATATATGAAGAGGGTGAAATATTTAGCTTTTCTTTAAAATCTGGAGATGTAAAACCCAAAAAGGGATTAAAAAGAGGGCGAAAGATTTGCTTTTCTTGAAGATCTGGAAATGTAAAACCAAAATAAAAATAGCTATTAAAAGGAGGATGAAAGATTGTTTTTTCTTAAAGTTCTAGAAACGAAAACCAAAAGAAAAAAGGTACTTAAAAGTCTCGAAAGATTCTGTGTTTCTTGAAGATCTGGAAACGTAAAACAAAAACAACAACAACAACAAAACAACAAAAGGCCTTAGAAAGAGTTTGAAAGATTATGTTTCTTAAAGATCTTAAGACCAAAAAAAAGGTATTGAAATAGAGAATAAAAGATCCATCCTCACTCCTCAGAAACCCCCTTTTTAAAAGACAAATAAACAAATAAATAATAACGAACCATGAAAGACCGGAATCATTCTCAATTCCAAACCAGCTGATCCAATTCCATACGCAAAATAAATAAATAAATAAATAAATAAATAAATTCCTCAGATTCCCGGTCGCCATGGATGAGAACTTCGAGTGGGTCCACCGGGGCTACGGCAAGAACCACGTGAAGCTGCTGCACCTTCGTCGGGAGGGTCCTGTGCACAGCGTCAAGGAGTACGAGGTCAACACGGCGCTCACCCTCGACAGCGACAAGGACTACATCGTCGGCGACAACTCGGACATCATCGCGACGGATTCGCAGAAGAACACGGTCTACATCCTGGCCAAGAACCATGGGGTGAGTCGGAGGGAGGGAAGGGAGGGAAGTGGGAGGGAGGGAGGGAGAGAGGGAGAGCACGGTCTACATCCTGCCCAAGAACCATGGGGTGAGGCGGAGGGAGGGAAGGGAGGGAAGTGGGAGGGAGGGAGGGAGGGAGGGAGAGCACGGTCTACATCCTGGCCAAGAACCATGGGGTGAGTTGGGGGGAGGGAGGGAGGGAGGGAGGGAAGGGAGGGAGGGAAGGAAGGAGGAGGGAAGGAGGGAAGGGAGGGAGGGAGGGAAGGGAGGGAGGGAGGGAGGGAAGGAGGGAAGGGGGAGGGAGGGAGGGAGAGAGAAAAGAACACGGTCTACATCCTGGCCAAGAACGATGGGGTGAGTCGGAGGGAGGGAAGGGAAGGAAGGGGGAGGGAGAGAGGGAAGGGGGAGGGAGGGAAGAGGGAAGGGGGAAGGAGGGAAGGAGGGAAGGGGGAGGGAGGGAGGGAGGGAGAGAGGGAAGGAAGGGAGGCAAGGAAGGAAAGAGAGAGAGAGAAGAACACGGTCTACATCCTGGCCAAGAACCATGGGGTGAGTCGGGGGGAGGGAGGGAGGGAGGGAAAGGAGGGAAGGAGGGAAGCGGGAGGGAAGGAAGGAAGAGAGAGAGAGAACACGGTCTACATCCTGGCCAAGAACCATGGGGTGAGTCGGAGGGAGGGAGGGAGGGAGGGAAGGAAGGGGATAGGGAAGAAGGGAGGGAGAGAGAGAGCGAGAGAGAGAGAAGAACACGGTCTACATCCTGGCCAAGAACCATGGGGTGAGTCGGAGGGAGGGAGGGAAGGATGAGAGGGAGGGAGGGAGGGGTGAGGGAGGGAGAGAGAGAGAGCGAAGAACACGGTTTACATCTTGGCCAAGAACCATGGGGTGAGTCAGAGGGAGGGGGGGAGGGGGGGAAGGAGGGATGGAGGGAAGGTGGGAAGGGGGAGGCAAAGGGATAGGGAGGAAGGGAGGGAGGGAGGGAGAGAGAGAGCGAGAGAGAGAGAGAACACGGTCTACATCCTGGCCAAGAACCATGGGGTGAGTCGGAGGGAGGGAGGGAAGGGAGGGAGGGAGGGAGGGAGGGAGGGAGAATGGGAAGGGGGAGGGAGGGAGGGAGGGAGGGAGAATGGGAAGGGGGAGGGAGGGAGGGAGGGAGGGAGAATGGAAAGGGGGAGGGAGGGAGGGAGGGAGGGAAGGGGGAGGGAAGGGGGGAAGGGGGAGGGAAGGGGATAGGGAGGAAGGGAGGGAGGGAGGGAGGGAAGGAAGGGGATAGGGAGGAAGGGAGGGAGAGAGAGAAGAACCCGGTCTACAACCTGGCCAAGAACCATGGGGTGAGTCAGAGGGAGGGAGGGAGGGAGGGAGGAGGGAGGGAGGGAAGGGGGAGGGAGGAGGGAGGGAGGGAAGGGGGAGGGAGGGAGGGAGGGAAGGGGGAGGGAGGGAGGGAAGAAGGAAGGAGGGAGGGAGGGAGGGAGGGAGAGAGAGAGAGAGAGAAGAACACGGTCTACATCGTCGCCAAGAACCATGGGGTGAGTCAGAGGGAGGGAGGGAGGGAGGGAGGGAAGGGGATAGGGAGGAAGGGAGGAAGGGAAGGGGATAAGGAGGAAGGGAGGGAGGGAAGGGGGAGGGAGGGAGGGAGGCAAGGAAGGAAGAGAGAGAGAGAGAGAGAAGAACACGGTCTACATCCTGGCCAAGAACCATAGGGTGAGTCAGAGGAAGGGAGGGAAGGGGGAGGGAGGGAGGAAAGGGGGAGGCAGGGAGGGAGGGAGGGAGGCAAGGAAGGAAGGAAGAGAGAGAGAGAGAGAGAGAAGAACACGGTCTACATCCTGGCCAAGAACCATGGGGTGAGTCGGAGGGAAGGAAGGAGATAGGGAGGAAGGGAGGGAGGGAGGGAGAGAGAGAGAGAAGAACACGGGTCTACATCCTGGCCAAGAACTATGGGGTGAGTCGGAGGGAGGGAAGGGGGTAGGGAGGAAGGGAGAGAGAGAGAGAAGAACACGGTCTACATCCTGGCCAAGAACATTGGGGCGAGTCAGAGGGAGGGAAAAAGAGAAGGGGATTAGGGAAGGATGGAGGGATGGGGGGAAGGAGAAGAGAAAGAGAGAGAGAGAGAGAGAGAGAGAAATGAAATGAGTATAGATCACAAAATAAAACGGCCTCAGATCCCTGTAAAGGCAACCCCGCCCTCTGCTCCTGCAGGTGAAGTCGCCGGAGGACTTCGCCCTCCTGCTGTGCTCCCACTTCCTCAGCAAGTACAGCCACGTGGTCTCCGTCAAGGTGGACGTGGAGGAGTACCCCTGGCGGCGCCTCGTCACGGAGGGCAAGGCGCACAACCACGCCTTCCTCTTCTCGCCGGAGGTCCTCCACACGTGCTCCGTCTCGCAGGACCGCGGAGGTGAGGCCCCGCTCGCCCGCGTCAGGAGGGCTCCCTGCCTCGCCTTCGCTCCCCTCGCAGCTGCGTGAGGGGAGCGAAGGCCTAGAGGAGGGATTCCATTGCCAACTCACTCGCTCGCGTTGCTCCTTAAGGCAGGAAGGCCCTCAGCCTCGAGGCCAAGACCCGCGGCCGCCGAGCCAAGGGACCCGACCTCGCGCCCCTCTGACCTCTGACCTCCCTTCCCCCAGGGCATCCGCTCGTGTGGACCGGCCTGCAGGGCATGCGGGTCCTCAAGACGACCCAGTCCTCCTTCACCAACTTCGTCAGCGACGAGTTCCGCTCCCTGCCCGACATGGAGGACCGCCTCTTCTCCACGGTGGTGGCCGCGTCGTGGCAGTACGAGGACGTCAAGGACATCGACTTCGGCAGAATCTGGTGAGAGAGTTATATTGTGTATGATGTCATGATTCATTATTTCTTTTCATTGCACATATATATTTTTCCATTCCATTTCTACATCTCTCTCTGTCTATCTCTCTCTCTCTCTCTGTCTGTTTGTTTGTCTGTCTGTCTCTCTCTCTGTTTATCTGTCTGTCTCTCTCTCTCTCTCTCTCTGTCTCTCTCTCTGTCTGTCTGTCTCTCTCTCTTTCTGTCTGTTTGACTGTCTCTCTGTCTGTCTGTTTGTCTGCCTCTCTCTCTCTGTCTGTCTGCCTCTATCTATCTATCTATCAAGCTATCTATCCCCTTTCTCTATATCCCAATCCCCCATCTCCTCCTCACCCCTACCCACCATCTCTCTCTCTCTCTTACCCTCATTCTCAACCTACTCTCCTCCATCCTAATAATGCCTAATCTCGTTTAATATCAATACCTAATTACCCTTCCACCTTCTCCCCCTATCCCATCCACCCCTTTTCATATCTCACAGGATAAAGATGCAGAAGATAATCTACGATAAGTTTGCCGGTCCGCCCGACTACGGCATCTACTCGCCATCGGTTCAGAACACCGTCTTCCTCATCCAGGACACGGCGCTCAAGGAGATCCCGCAGGTAAGTTGCCGACGTCTATTTTCTTCTCCTTTTTTTGTACTTAAGTGGAGGCGGATCCCGCAGGTGAGTTGCCGACGTCGATTTTCTTCTCCTTTTTTGTACTTATGTGGAGGGGGATCTTGGGGGTGAGTTGCCGATGTCGGTTTTCTTCTCCTTTTTTGCACTTATGTGGAGGGAGATCCAGACTGTGAGTTGCCGACGTCGAATTTTCTTCTCCTTTTTTGTACTTAAGTGGTTGGGGATCTTGAGGGTGAGTTGCCGATGTCGGTTTTCTTCTCCTTTTTTTGTACTTCAGTGGAGGGGGATCCTGTGGGTGAGTTGCCGACGTCGGTTTTCTTCTCTCTCTTTTTTTTCATCTTTTCTCATGTTGAGGGAGATCCTGCAGGTGAGTTGCCGACGTCGATTTTTTTCTCCTTTTTGTACTTATGTGGAGGGAGATCCAGAAGGTGAGTTGCCGACGGCGGTTTTCTTCTCCTTTTTTATCCTTCTGTGGAGGGGGATCCAGGAGGTGAGTTGACGACGTCCATTTTCTTCTCCTATTTTGTACTTATGTGGAGGGGGATCTTGAGGGTGAGTTGTCGACTTCGATTTTTTTTCTCCTTTTTTGTACTTATGTGGAGGGGGATCTTGAGGGTGAGTTGCCGATGTCGGTTTTCTTCTCCTTTTTTTTGTACTTAAGTGGAGGAAGATCCAGGAGGTGAGTTGCCGACGTCGGTTTTCTTCTTTTTTGTACTTATGTGGAGGGGGATCTTGAGGGTGAGTTGCCGGCGTCGGTTTTCTTCTCCTTTTTTTGTACTTATGTGGAGGGGGATCCAGGAGGTGAGTTGCCGACGTCGGTTTTCTTCTTTTTTGTATTTAGGTGGAGTGGGATCTTGAGGGTGAGTTGCCGGCGTCGGTTTTCTTCTCCTTTTTTTGTACTTAGGTGGAGGGGGATCCTGTAAGTGAGTTGCCGACGTCAGTTTTCTTGTGTTTTTTTCTGTACTTAAGTGGAGGGAGATCCTGCAGGTGAGTAGCCGACGTCGGTTTTCTTCTCTTTTTTGTACTTATGTGGAAGGGGATCCTGCGGGTGAGTTGCCGACGTCGGTTTTCTTCTCTTTTTTATTCTTACTCATGCGAAGGGAAATCCTTCAGGTGAGTTGACGACGTCGATTTTCTTCTCTTTTTTATCCTTACTCATATGGAAGGAGATCCTGCACGTGAGATGAGAGGCATTTCTGGGTCCGAGAGGATATACTTACTCATAATGTTGGTGATTAATATATTTACTCACAGGATGGTTTCATATACTTACTCATATTTTGGGGGATCATATTTTACTCATATCGCGGTTTCATTGATTGTTTTCATAATTTTGGAGCTTGGTGTATTTATTCACGCAGCGGTTTCATTTACTTATTCATATTTTGGCTTGATATATTTACTCACATTTTGGTTTCATATATTCAGTTATATTTACCTTCCCTTCTGTGAATACTTATCTGTGGGCTTCATTTGCTTACATTAATCTTCCCCTTTTATAACTATGAGTATAATGGCTACATATATTTACTTATAATGTACCTTCGCCTTTATGCTTACTCAATATAAAAGCCTTTGTCTTCCCTTTTATTCTTACTTATAAAGTTGCTCGTTGTGTTTAGGCCCTGTTCAGACGAGCGACTTTAGTGGCCCAACTGATAGAAACGCGACTACTGAGTGAATGTTCACACACGGCGCTTACAGTGGTCCGACTCGTCTCTCCCCCACTCTTGGCTGGGGGAAGCGGAAACTACTGTCGCCTGTCTGTCTGCCTCCGCTCCACGTGATGCTCTCTCATTGGTCGAACCCCACCCACTTCAGCTAATTAAGCGTGCCATCACCATGAAAACGCAGTGGCTATCGCCGTGTGTGTGTGTGCGGCCGCATAGCATGTACCTCAAGTCGCTGCGCAGTTGGGCGACTGTGAGGGAGATCTCGAGTCACGCCATAGGCCAGCCACAAGCCACTACATGTGTACACTCCTATTCACTTCCATTGACCTGGCAGTCGCGCTTCTAGCAGTCGTGCCTCGAAAGTCGCTCGTCTGAACAGGGTCTTACTTAAAATGATTTTATATGTGTAGTGTGCCTTTTGTTTTATGATTTTTAGTGTATTTCGGTTACGGATGAAGGACAAGAAGGGGAAAAGAGGGAAGAATGGAGAGAACAAAATGTCCTTTTAAAATCGGGGAAAGAAAGGAGAGTTCTTAATAGCAAAACATTTAATAAAACGTCTTTCCATGTTGGTGTGAGAACACAATATAATAACCTGATATGCCTTCCTCTCAGTGGATGAAAAACAAATCAGACTAGATTTATTGAAATTGAGACAGTTTCGAAATCCTCCTGGACATGAAGATGGTATCCAGAAGGATACTGTTGTTTCAATTTCAATATATCTGGTTTGTGCATTTCTGTTTCTCTCTCTCTATCTCTCTCTTATTTTTTTTCTCCCATTAACCTTTCTCTTTCTCTCTTCCCGTCAAAGATAACCCAGATAAAAGTGACGATGCCCAACAAACACTACTATGGCGTCGACCTCAGCAAGTTCCCGGATGTGGGAAGCCAGACAAACGAAGATGTTTTTCTTCCAATTGACAAGCCATCAGGAAATATATCCGGCACCCTCGGGAGAAAGATGTCATCAAAACTCTAAGAAATGAAAGAAAAAGAATGATCAAAATATGAACTGATGATAAATGATGTTAAAATCACCTGCTTGGTTAGAAAGCCACTATATTACATGGGAATCGTAAGTTTGTATTTCATCCTGCCGGAGCCACGTATATCCTTGTGTCGTATCGTAACTGGACTGAGTTAAGGAGAGACGCGTAATAGAGGGCGTCGGAATATTGAGTTAGGAACCGAACCCGAAGCCTGTTTCGAACTTTCTCGCATCGTGTCTCGCTCAGTCGGAGTCCGTTCAGAAGCTGTCTCTTATCAAAATGGATTTGGTGTTTTGCAGAAAAGGTCTTCTTCTCCTCATAACAGCTTATAATGTAAAACGATGAGTATCGCCACTTCAATCAGTCACTTCAGTCAGTCACACAGCTTATAAACCAGTGGATTATCGCCACTTCAGTCAACCACACACTTTATAACCTAGTGTAGTATCATCTCGTCAGTCAGTCACTTCAATCAGTCACACAGCTTATAAACCAGTGAATTATCATCACTTCAGTCAGTCACACAGTATATAACCCAGCGGAGTCGCGTCACGTCACACACTTCAGTCAGATTCAGTAAATGCGAGACTTTCATAAATTTCGAATCATTCAGAGAACGACCAATAAGCTGCCAGTGACTCGAGCAGCAGTGTAGCCGCGCAACCTCACCCTTCAACAAAGACTTTATAAGTAATAAGGGATTGTAAGTAATACGTACTTGTATAGACCTTATACCTGTAGCGTGTACTTATAGAATCCTTTTAAGACGATGTGCAAAATAAGCTGAGAGGTTCCTTCAAGTGTTACGCTGGGGTTACTTATAGTTACTTATGATATCCTGTTCTGCGAGTATTCAACATTACTTATAAGAAGGATAAGTGATTAGAGAATAGTATGTTCATGGTGTTACTAATACATATGTATATATAGAGATATTTTAATTTTTTTGGCAAATCACGTTTAACATGATTGTTGTTTTGTTTAACAATAAATGGTCGAAATGTTTCTTTGTTTGAGATGTTTAGGCCTGTGCTAATAAACTAATATATTTTGTTAATATGTTGTTAAAAATAAAGTTTTAAAACATCTTTCTTTTAACTCTTCCAAACGTTATGAAATTTTACAAAGTAGGCTTGAAAATATATATACGATTCTGTCGGTGATATTCCAAATATTTCTTCAAATTGAATATCAAAATATTTATTCATTCCACACATCTATCACTAGACATATTTTTCTCCAATTAATTCATTACAAATATCCTTATACTCAGATCAAACAATTCTATATCTAATTCACTAATTGCTTAATATAGTTATTTCAAAATATCTTAGTTGATCTCTGTTTATTTATTCACTTTTCTGTAGAAAGTGATACGAAAGCATGATTAAATATCATATATAGATAACAGATTGATTACTGATTTTTTATTCACTTTTCCATGCATAATTATTCGATTAGATATTAAATATAGATAACTTAATTGTTCATATTCACGTTATCTTCACCGTCAGTTAAGGTTCAAGAAAAATTCAAAATAACGGTTTTATTTTATTTATTCTAACCATCACCCTTTTGTGTTTACTGTTTATGTTTATTTGCGTGTATTTTTTTTCTCCTGTTTATTTACTTAGTTTATCGCCCGGTTTGTTAGAACTATGAGAGGCCCAACCCAATGAATAGATAAATTCATATCTATCAGTCTAGACATCCATATCTACCGGATAGATATATAGAATAATCTATCAGTCTGGACATCCATATCTACCGGATAGATATATAGAATAACCTATCAGTCTAGACATCCATATCTACCGGATAGATATATAGAATAATCTATAAGTCTAGACATCCATATCTACCGGATAGATATAGAGAATAATTTATCTATCAGTCTAGACATCCATATCTACCGGATAGATAGATAGAATAATATATCTATCAGTCTAGACATCCATATCTACCAGATAGTAGATATATGAAATAATATATCTATCAGTCTAGACATCCATATCTACCGGATAGATATATAGAATAATATATCTATCAGTCTAGACATCCATATCTACCGGATAGATATATAGAATAATTTATCTATCAGTCTAGACATCCATATCTACCGGATAGATATATAGAATAATATATCTATCAGTCTAGACATCCATATCTACCGGATAGATATATAGAATAATTTATCTATCAGTCTAGACATCCATATCTACCGGATAGATATATAGAATAATATATCTATCAGTCTAGACATCCATATCTACCGGATAGATATATAGAATAATATATCTATCAGTCTAGACATCCATATCTACCGGATAGATATATAGAATAATATATCTATCAGTCTAGACATCCATATCTACCGGATAGATATATAGAATAATATATCTATCAGTCTACACATCCATATCTACCGGATAGATATATAGAATAATCTATAAGTCTAGACATCCATATCTACCGGTAGATATGGATAGATAGATAGATCAATGTATATCTATCAGTTAGGCAGATATGCAATTATTTCTGTGTATATACATGTCTGTATATATGAATATTCATTGGGTCGAGCCTCACGCAGTTTTAACAAACCGGTCGCTTAATTCCAGTTTACAGATTTGTTTTTATTTAGTCATTTGTATTTGATAAAACATCTTTCATGAAATGCAATATAAAACTAATATACAATACATCTCTAAACTTGATTTATAAAAATCATCTTAATATACTGTGATTATATAAAACAACAATTCAAATATAAATCATTTGAATCACAAAAACAAGAACAAGAATAGGCCTAAAACATGTTATCTTTCATATTTGTTCGTATATCTATGTATTCTCTAGAACTATCCTCCTATCTTTCTTTTTCTTTATTCATTTACGTTTCAACTATTCATTTATTTATTCATCTTTTATCGTTCTATTATCCACCTTCCCTCAAAAAATGTACTCGTTTTTCTTCTTTTTGTTTTCTTTTATTTTCGTCTAAAAATGTATACCCTACATGCGCATCCCGTCTGTCTTTTTTTCTTTGTTTATCTCCGTTTGTCTTTTTTTTCTTAATTTCTCTTTTATCTTCGTCTAAAAATGTATACCCTGAATGCGCATCCCGTCTGTCTTTTTTTCTTTACCTCCGTTTATCTTTTCTTTTCTTAATTTCTCTTTTATTTTCGTCTAAAAATGTATACCCCACATGCGCATCCCGTTTGTCTTTTGTTTCCTTTGTTTATCTCCTAGAGCTTGGAATGCGCCTTCCTGCCCAGTGTGCTGGTGATGTTTCCCGCCGGCTTGTCGACGGGGAGGAACACTTCGTCGTTCTTGGTGGTGCCGACTTCGGGGAACTTGCTGAGGTCGACGCCGAAGTAGTGCTTGTTGGGCATCGTTACCTTCACCTGCGAGATCTGCGGACGGAGGGAAAGGAGAGAGGTAATCGTAGATGCACATACACACGCATGGCAACGCAAAACAACACACGCACACACAATACACACACACACACACACACATGTGTATATATATATATATATATATATATATATATATATATATATATATATATATGTGTGTGTGTGTGTGTGTGTGTGTGTGTGTGTGTGTGTGTGTGTGTGTGTGTGTGTGTGTGTGTTATATGTGTGTGTGTGTGTTATATGTGTGTGTGTGTGTGGGTGTGTGTGTGTGTGTGTGTGTATGTGTATGTGTATGTGTATGTGTGTATGTATGTACGTATGTTTGTATATATTGTCTCTGTTCAAATTCCTTTGCCTTTTTTTAACACATTTTAAAATCATTAGTCACAGCAATAGTGAGAACTTGATAACCATGATCACAGCAATCAACATGATCATAGTGCCGGATATAACGAAAATAAAGCCTATAAGAAAAGTCCGATGTCATGTAATAACGAGGACCCAGCGACCCCGAACTGGTTTTGTTTTTGTTTTCAGTCCTTTGGCGTCTATGGGGGGGGGGCGGGGGGGGAGGGGGGGGAGGGGGGGTGACTGAGACCATGTTTGGATATTTGGGTGTGGGTGTGGGTGTGGGTGTGACTGTTTTTTTCTTTTGTGTGTGCGTGTGTGTGTTTGTTTCTGTGTGTTTTTTTCCGGACGGGTTTTGTTTTTGTTTTCAGTCCTTGTTCCATGGGGTCTGAGGGGTGGGGGGGGGGTGGAGGGGTCTGAGTGGTGTAGGGGGGCGGTGACTGAGACCGTGTTTGGGTATTTGTGTGTGGGTGTGACTATTTTTTTCTTGTGTGTGTGTGTGTGTGTGTGTTTCTGTGTGTTTTTTGTGTGTATGTGAGTGTGTGTGTGTGTGAGAGAGAGAGTGTCTGTGTCTGTGTGTGTGTCTGTGCCTGTGTCTGTGTGTGTGAGTGTGTCTGTGTCTGTGTGTGTGTGTATGTGTGTATGTGTCTGTGTATGTGTGTATGTGAGTGTGTGTCTGTGTATGTGTGTGTGTGAGTGTGTGTGCGTGTGTCTATACCTACATGTGTCTGTCTCCCGTCTACACCCACGTCTGCTTCCATAAAACTCAAAAGGAATAAACACAAACAAACACCTACATCCTCTTGGACCCCGAAATGCCTCAGGATAAAAAAAGGAAGAAAACCGACGTCGGCAACTCACCCGCAGGATCCCCCTCCACATAAGGATAAAAAAAGAAAGAAAACCGACGTCGGCAACTCACCCGCAGGATCCCCCTCCACATAAGGATAAAAAAGAGAAGGAAACCGACGTCGGCAACTCACCCGCAGGATCCCCCTCCACAGAAGGATAAAAAAGAGAAGGAAACCGACGTCGGCAACTCACCCGCAGGATCCCCCTCCACATAAGGATAAAAAAGAGAAGGAAACCGACGTCGGCAACTCACCCGCAGGATCCCCCTCCACATAAGGATAAAAAAGAGAAGAAAACCGACGTCGGCAACTCACCCGCAGGATCCCCCTCCACAGAAGGATAAAAAAGAGAAGGAAACCGACGTCGGCAACTCACCCGCAGGATCCCCCTCCACATAAGGATAAAAAAGAGAAGGAAACCGACGTCGGCAACTCACCCGCAGGATCCCCCTCCACATAAGGATAAAAAAGAGAAGGAAACCGACGTCGGCAACTCACCCGCAGGATCCCCCTCCACATGAGGATAAAAAAGAGAAGGAAACCGCCGTCGGCAACTCACCCGCAGGATCCCCCTCCACATGAGGATAAAAAAGAGAAGGAAACCGACGTCGGCAACTCACCCGCAGGATCCCCCTCCACATAAGGATAAAAAAGAGAAGAAAACCGACGTCGGCAACTCACCCGCAGGATCCCCCTCCACAGAAGGATAAAAAAGAGAAGGAAACCGACGTCGGCAACTCACCCGCAGGATCCCCCTCCACATGAGGATAAAAAAGAGAAGGAAACCGCCGTCGGCAACTCACCCGCAGGATCCCCCTCCACATAAGGATAAAAAAGAGAAGGAAACCGACGTCGGCAACTCACCCGCAGGATCCCCCTCCACATAAGGATAAAAAAGAGAAGGAAACCGACGTCGGCAACTCACCCGCAGGATCCCCCTCCACATAAGGATAAAAAAGAGAAGGAAACCGACGTCGGCAACTCACCCGCAGGATCCCCCTCCACAGAAGGATAAAAAAGAGAAGGAAACCGACGTCGGCAACTCACCCGCAGGATCCCCCTCCACATAAGGATAAAAAAGAGAAGGAAACCGACGTCGGCAACTCACCCGCAGGATCCCCCTCCACATAAGGATAAAAAAGAGAAGGAAACCGCCGTCGGCAACTCACCCGCAGGATCCCCCTCCACATGAGGATAAAAAAGAGAAGGAAACCGCCGTCGGCAACTCACCCGCAGGATCCCCCTCCACATAAGGATAAAAAAGAGAAGGAAACCGACGTCGGCAACTCACCCGCAGGATCCCCCTCCACATAAGGATAAAAAAGAGAAGGAAACCGACGTCGGCAACTCACCCGCAGGATCCCCCTCCACATAAGGATAAAAAAGAGAAGGAAACCGACGTCGGCAACTCACCCGCAGGATCCCCCTCCACATAAGGATAAAAAAGAGAAGGAAACCGCCGTCGGCAACTCACCCGCAGGATCCCCCTCCACATAAGGATAAAAAAGAGAAGGAAACCGACGTCGGCAACTCACCCGCAGGATCCCCCTCCACAGAAGGATAAAAAAGAGAAGGAAACCGACGTCGGCAACTCACCCGCAGGATCCCCCTCCACAGAAGGATAAAAAAGAGAAGGAAACCGACGTCGGCAACTCACCCGCAGGATCCCCCTCCACATGAGGATAAAAAAGAGAAGGAAACCGCCGTCGGCAACTCACCCGCAGGATCCCCCTCCACATAAGGATAAAAAAGAGAAGAAAACCGACGTCGGCAACTCACCCGCAGGATCCCCCTCCACAGAAGGATAAAAAAGAGAAGGAAACCGACGTCGGCAACTCACCCGCAGGATCCCCCTCCACATAAGGATAAAAAAGAGAAGAAAACCGACGTCGGCAACTCACCCGCAGGATCCCCCTCCACAGAAGGATAAAAAAGAGAAGGAAACCGACGTCGGCAACTCACCCGCAGGATCCCCCTCCACATAAGGATAAAAAAGAGAAGGAAACCGACGTCGGCAACTCACCCGCAGGATCCCCCTCCACATAAGGATAAAAAAGAGAAGGAAACCGACGTCGGCAACTCACCCGCAGGATCCCCCTCCACATGAGGATAAAAAAGAGAAGGAAACCGCCGTCGGCAACTCACCCGCAGGATCCCCCTCCACATGAGGATAAAAAAGAGAAGGAAACCGACGTCGGCAACTCACCCGCAGGATCCCCCTCCACAGAAGGATAAAAAAGAGAAGGAAACCGACGTCGGCAACTCACCCGCAGGATCCCCCTCCACATAAGGATAAAAAAGAGAAGGAAACCGACGTCGGCAACTCACCCGCAGGATCCCCCTCCACATAAGGATAAAAAAAGAGAAGGAAACTGACGTCGGCAACTCACCCGCAGGATCCCCCCTCCACATAAGGATAAAAAAGAGAAGAAATCCGACGTCGGCAACTCACCCGCAGGATCCCCCTCCACAGAAGGATAAAAAAGAGAAAGAAATCCGACGTCGGCAACTCACCCGCAGGATCCCCCTCCACAGAAGGATAAAAAAGAGAAGGAAATGGACGTCGGCAACTCACCCGCAGGATCCCCCTCCACAGAAGGATAAAAAAGAGAAGGAAATGGACGTCGGCAACTCACCCGCAGGATCCCCCTCCACAGAAGGATAAAAAAGAGAATTAAACCGACGTCGGCAACTCACCCGCAGGATCCCCCTCCACAGAAGAATAAAAAAAAGAGAAGGAAACTGACGTCGGCAACTCACCCGCAGGATCCCCCTCCACAGAAGGATAAAAAAGAGAAGAAACCGACGTCGGCAACTCACCCGCAGGATCCCCCTCCAAATAAGGATAAAAAAGAGAAAGAAATCCGACGTCGGCAACTCACCCGCAGGATCCCCCTCCACATAAGGATAAAAAAAGAGAAGGAAACCGACGTCGGCAACTCACCCGCAGGATCCCCCTCCACAGAAGGATAAAAAAGAGAAGGAAATGGACGTCGGCAACTCACCCGCAGGATCCCCCTCCACAGAAGGATAAAAAAGAGAAGGAAACCGACGTCGGCAACTCACCCGCAGGATCCCCCTCCACAGAAGAATAAAAAAAAGAGAAGGAAACTGACGTCGGCAACTCACCCGCAGGATCCCCCTCCACAGAAGGATAAAAAAGAGAAGAAACCGACGTCGGCAACTCACCCGCAGGATCCCCCTCCACAGAAGGATAAAAAAGAGAAGGAAATGGACGTCGGCAACTCACCCGCAGGATCCCCCTCCACACAAGGATAAAAAAGAGAAGGAAACCGACGTCGGCAACTCACCCGCAGGATCCCCCTCCACATAAGGATAAAAAAGAGAAGAAAAACGACGTCGGCAACTCACCCGCAGGATCCCCCTCCACAGAAGGATAAAAATGAGAAGAAAACCGACGTCGGCAACTCACCCGCAGGATCCCCCTCCACACAAGGATAAAAAAGAGAAGAAAACCGACGTCGGCAACTCACCCGCAGGATCCCCCTCCACATAAGGATAAAAAAGAGAAGAAACCCGACGTCGGCAACTCACCCGCAGGATCCCCCTCCACATAAGGATAAAAAAGAGAAGGAAACCGACGTCGGCAACTCACCCGCAGGATCCCCCTCCACATAAGGATAAAAAAGAGAAGGAAACCGACGTCGGCAACTCACCCGCAGGATCCCCCTCCACAGAAGGATAAAAAAGAGAAGAAAAACGACGTCGGCAACTCACCCGTAGGATCCCCCTCCACAGAAGGATAAAAAAGAGAAGGAAACCGACGTCGGCAACTCACCCGCAGGATCCCCCTCCACAGAAGGATAAAAAAGAGAAGGAAACCGACGTCGGCAACTCACCCGCAGGATCCCCCTCCACATAAGGATAAAAAAGAGAAGAAAAACGACGTCGGCAACTCACCCGCAGGATCCCCCTCCACATAAGGATAAAAAAGAGAAGGAAACCGACGTCGGCAACTCACCCGCAGGATCCCCCTCCACATAAGGATAAAAAAGAGAAGGAAACCGACGTCGGCAACTCACCCGCAGGATCCCCCTCCACAGAAGGATAAAAAAGAGAAGAAAAACGACGTCGGCAACTCACCCGTAGGATCCCCCTCCACAGAAGGATAAAAAAGAGAAGGAAACCGACGTCGGCAACTCACCCGCAGGATCCCCCTCCACAGAAGGATAAAAAAGAGAAGGAAACCGACGTCGGCAACTCACCCGCAGGATCCCCCTCCACAGAAGGATAAAAAAGAGAAGGAAACCGACGTCGGCATCTCACCCGCAGGATCCCCCTCCAAATAAGGATAAAAAAGAGAAGGAAATGGACGTCGGCAACTCACCCACAGGATCCCCCTCCACATAAGGATAAAAAAAGAGAAGGAAACCGACGTCGGCAACTCACCCGCAGGATCCCCCTCCACATAAGGATAAAAAAGAGAAGGAAACCGACGTCGGCAACTCACCCGCAGGATCCCCCTCCACAGAAGGAGAAAAAAGAGAAGAAAACCGACGTCGGCAACTCACCCGCAGGATCCCCCTCCACATAAGGATAAAAAAGAGAAGGAAACCGACGTCGGCAACTCACCCGCAGGATCCCCCTCCACATAAGGATAAAAAAGAGAAGGAAACCGACGTCGGCAACTCACCCGCAGGATCCCCCTCCACAGAAGGATAAAAAAGAGAAGAAAAACGACGTCGGCAACTCACCCGTAGGATCCCCCTCCACAGAAGGATAAAAAAGAGAAGGAAACCGACGTCGGCAACTCACCCGCAGGATCCCCCTCCACAGAAGGATAAAAAAAGAGAAGGAAACCGACGTCGGCAACTCACCCGCAGGATCCCCCTCCACATAAGGATAAAAAAGAGAAGGAAACCGACGTCGGCAACTCACCCGCAGGATCCCCCTCCACATAAGGATAAAAAAGAGAAGGAAACCGACGTCGGCAACTCACCCGCAGGATCCCCCTCCACAGAAGGATAAAAAAGAGAAGGAAACCCACGTCGGCAACTCACCCGCAGGATCCCCCTCCACAGAAGGATAAAAAAGGAGAAGAAAACCGACGTCGGCAACTCACCCGCAGGATCCCCTCCACATAAGGATAAAAAAGAGAAGGAAACCGACGTCGGCAACTCACCCGCAGGATCCCCCTCCACATAAGGATAAAAAAGAGAAGGAAACCGACGTCGGCAACTCACCCGCAGGATCCCCTTCCACATAAGGATAAAAAAGAGAAGGAAACCGACGTCGGCAACTCACCCGCAGGATCCCCCTCCGCATAAGGATAAAAAAGAGAAGGAAACCGACGTCGGCAACTCACCCGCAGGATCCCCCTCCACATAAAGATAAAAAAGAGAAGAAAACCGACGTCGGCAACTCACCCGCAGGATCCCCCTCCACATAAGGATAAAAAAGAGAAGGAAACCGACGTCGGCAACTCACCCGCAGGATCCCCCTCCACATAAGGATAAAAAAGAGAAGGAAACCGACGTCGGCAACTCACCCGCAGGATCCCCCTCCACATAAGGATAAAAAAGAGAAGGAAACCGACGTCGGCAACTCACCCGCAGGATCCCCCTCCACATAAGGATAAAAAAGAGAAGGAAACCGACGTCGGCAACTCACCCGCAGGATCCCCCTCCAAATAAGGATAAAAAGGAGAAGGAAACCGACGTCGGCAACTCACCCGCAGGATCCCCCTCCACATAAGGATAAAAAAGAGAAGGAAACCGACGTCGGCAACTCACCCGCAGGATCCTCCTCCGCATAAGGATAAAAAAGAGAAGGAAACCGACGTCGGCAACTCACCCGCAGGATCCCCCTCCACAGAAGGAGAAAAAAGAGAAGAAAACCGACGTCGGCAACTCACCCGCAGGATCCCCCTCCACAGAAGGAGAAAAAAGAGAAGAAAACCGACGTCGGCAACTCACCCGCAGGATCCCCCTCCACATAAGGATAAAAAAGAGAAGGAAACCGACGTCGGCAACTCACCCGCAGGATCCCCCTCCACAGAAGGATAAAAAAGAGAAGAAAACCGACGTCGGCAACTCACCCGCAGGATCCCCCTCCACAGAAGGAGAAAAAAGAGAAGAAAACCGACGTCGGCAACTCACCCGCAGGATCCCCCTCCACATAAGGATAAAAAAGAGAAGGAAACCGACGTCGGCAACTCACCCAAAGGATCCCCCTCCGCATAAGGATAAAAAAGAGAAGGAAACCGACGTCGGCAACTCACCCGCAGGATCCCCCTCCACAGAAGGATAAAAAAGAGAAGGAAACCGACGTCGGCAACTCACCCGCAGGATCCCCCTCCACAGAAGGATAAAAAAGAGAAGGAAATGGACGTCGGCAACTCACCCGCAGGATCCCCCTCCACAGAAGGATAAAAAAGAGAAGGAAACCGACGTCGGCAACTCACCCGTAGGATCCCCCTCCACAGAAGGAGAAAAAAGAGAAGAAAACCGACGTCGGCAACTCACCCGCAGGATCCCCCTCCACATAAGGATAAAAAAGAGAAGGAAACCGACGTCGGCAACTCACCCGCAGGATCCCCCTCCGCATAAGGATAAAAAAGAGAAGGAAACCGACGTCGGCAACTCACCCGCAGGATCCCCCTCCACAGAAGGAGAAAAAAGAGAAGAAAACCGACGTCGGCAACTCACCCGCAGGATCCCCCTCCACAGAAGGAGAAAAAAGAGAAGGAAACCGACGTCGGCAACTCACCCAAAGGATCCCCCTCCGCATAAGGATAAAAAAGAGAAGGAAACCGACGTCGGCAACTCACCCGCAGGATCCCCCTCCACAGAAGGATAAAAAAGAGAAGGAAACCGACGTCGGCAACTCACCCGCAGGATCCCCCTCCACAGAAGGATAAAAAAGAGAAGGAAATGGACGTCGGCAACTCACCCGCAGGATCCCCCTCCACAGAAGGATAAAAAAGAGAAGGAAACCGACGTCGGCAACTCACCCGCAGGATCCCCCTCCACAGAAGGATAAAAAAGAGAAGGAAACCGACGTCGGCAACTCACCCGCAGGATCTCCCTCCACATGAGGATAAAAAAGAGAAGGAAACCGACGTCGGCAACTCACCCGCAGGATCCCACTCCACATAAGGATGAAAAAGAGAAGGAAATGGACGTCGGCAACTCACCTGCAGGATCCCCCTCCACATAAAGATAAAAAAGAGAAGAAACCGACGTCGGCAACTCACCCGCAGGATCCCCCTCCACATGAGGATAAAAAAGAGAAGGAAACCGACGTCGGCAACTCACCCGCAGGATCCCCCTCCACATAAGGATAAAAAAGAGAAGGAAACCGACGTCGGCAACTCACCCGCAGGATCCCCTCCACATAAGGATAAAAAAGAGAAGGAAACCGCCGTCGGCAACTCACCCGCAGGATCCCCCTCCACATAAGGATAAAAAAGAAGGAAATGGACGTCGGCAACTCACCCGCAGGATCCCCCTCCACATAAGGATAAAAAAGAGAAGGAAACCGACGTCGGCAACTCACCCGCAGGATCCCCCTCCACATAAGGATAAAAAAGGGAAAGAAAATGGACGTCGGCAACTCACCCGCAGGATCCCCCTCCACATAAGGATAAAAAAGAGAAGGAAACCGACGTCGGCAACTCACCCTCAAGATCCCACTCCACATAACTACAAAATAAGGAAGAGAAAACCGAAATCGGCAACTCACCTGGATCTTCCTCCACTTAAGTACAAAAAAGGAGAAAAAAATGGATGTCGGCAACTCACCTGCAGGATCTCCCTCAACA
>NC_091572.1:4695145-4700145 GCF_042767895.1 Penaeus vannamei
TCGGGTCCCTTGGCTCGGCGGCCGCGGGTCTGGTACCTCGAGGCTGAGGGCCTTCCTGCTCGAAGGAGCAACGCGAGCAGTGAGTTGGCAATGAGAACTCTCCTTCTAGGCCTTCCGCTCCCCTCACGCAGCTGCGAGGGAGCGAAGGCACGAGGCAGGAGCCCTCCTGACGCCGGGCGGGCGGGGCCTCACCTCCGCGGTCCCGCGAGACCCGGAGACACGTGTGGAGGACCTCCGGCGAGAAGAGGAAGGCGTGGTTGTGCGCCTTGCCCTCCGTGACGAGGCGCCGCCAGGGGGTACTCCTCCACGTCCACCTTGGACGGAGACCACGTGGCTGTACTTGCTGAGGAAGTGGGAGCACAAGCAGGGAGGGCGAAGTCCCTCCGGCGACTTCACCTGTAGGAGCAGAGGGCGGGGTTGCCTTACAGGGATCTGAGGCCGTTTTGATTTTGTGATCTATATTCATTTCATTTCTCTCTCTCTCTCTCTCTCTCTCTTTCTCTTTTTCATTTCTTCGTTCCCCCCATCCTTCCATCCTTCCCTAATCCCCTTCTCTTTTTCCCTCCCTCTGACTCGCCCCAATGTTCTTGGCCAGGATGTAGACCGTGTTCTTCTCTCTCTCTCTCTCCCTCCCTCCCTCCCTCCCTCCCCCTTCCCTCCCTCCCTCCTCCTTCCCTCCCTATCCCTTCCCTCCCTCCCTCCCTCCCTCCCTCCCCTCCTTCCTAGGTCCCCTTCCCTCCCTTCCCTCCCTCCCTCCGGACTCACCCCATGGTTCTTGGCCAGGATGTAGACCTGTGTTCTCTCTCTTCCTTCCTTCCTCCCTCCCTCCCTCCCTCCCTCTCCTTCCCTCCCTCCCTCCCTCCCTCCCTCCTCCCTCATTCCCTCCCTCCCTCCCTCCCTCCCTTCCCATCCTCCCTCCCCCCCCCTTTCCATTCTCCCTCCCTCCCTTCCCTCCCTTCCTCCTCCGACTCACCCCATGGTTCTTGGCGAGGATGTAGACCGTGTTCCCTCCCTCTCCTCCCTCCTTCCTCCTTTCCCTCCCTCCCGACTCACCCCATGGTTCTTGGCCAGGATGTAGACCGTGTTCTCTCTCTTCCTTCTCTTCATCCCTCCCTTTCCTCCCCTCCCTCCATCCACCCTCCCCTTCCTCCCTCCCCCTTCCCCTCCTCCTTCCCTCCCTCCCTCCTTCCCTCCCCCTCCCCTCCTTCCCTCCCTCCCTCCGACTCACCCCACGGTTCTTGGCCAGGATGTGGTAGACCGTGTTCTCTCTCTCTCTCTCTCTCCCTCCTTCCTTCCTGCTCCCTCCCTCCCTCCCCCTTCCCCCCTCCCCTTCCTCCCTATCCCCTTCCTCCATCCCCCTTCCCTCCTTCCTCCCTCCTCTCCTTCCTCGCTCCCTCCCTCCCTCCCTCCTTCCTCCCTCCCTTCCTCCTCCCCCATCCCTCCCTCCCTCCGACTCACCCCATGGTTCTTGGCGAGGATGTAGACCGTGTTCTTCTCTCTCTCTCTCTCGCTCTCTCTCTCCTCCCTCCTCCCTTCCTCCCTATCTCTTTCTCCCTTCCTGCCTCCCTCCCTTTCTCCCCCTATCCCTCCCTCCCTCCCTCCTTCCCTCCGTCCCTCCCTCCCTCCCTCCGACTCACCCCCATGGTTCTTGGCCAGGACAGACCGTGTTCTTCTCTCTCTCTCCCCCTCCCTCCCTCCTCCCACCCCTTCCCTCCCTCCCTCCCTTCCTCCCTCCCTCCCTCCCTCCCCCTTCCTTCCTTCCCTCCTCCCTCCCCCTTCCCTCCCTCCCTCCCTACCTTGTCTCCTTGCCTCCTCCCTCCCTCCCTCCCTCCCTTCCTCCTTCCCTCTCCTTCCTCCCTCCTCCCTCCCTCCCTCCGACTCACCCCATGTGGTTCTCCGGCCAGGATGTAGACCGTGTTCTCTCTCTCTCTCTCTCTCTTCCTTCCCTCCCCCTCCCTCCCTCCCTCCCCTTCCCTCCCTCCCTCCCTCCCTCTCCCTCCCTCCTTCCCTCCTCCTCCCTCCCCTCCGACTCACCCCATGGTTCTCTTGGCGAGGATGTAGACCGTGTTCTTCTCTCTCTCTCTCTCTCTCTCCTTCCCTCCCTCTTCCCTCCCTTCCCTCCCTTCCCTCCCCCTTCCCTCCCTCCCTCCTCCGACTCACCCCATGGTTCTTGGCCAGGATGTAGACCGTGTTCTCTCTCTCTCTCGCTCTCCCTCCCTCCCTCCCTCCCTATATCCCCTTCCTTCCCTCCCTCCCTCCTCCTTCCCACCCTCCCTCCCTCCCTCCCTCCTTCCCTCCCCTTCCCTCTCCTCCCCTCCCCCCTTCCCTCCCTCCCTCCCCCTTCCCTCCTTCCCTCCCTCCCTCCCCCTTCCCTCCCTCCCTCCGACTCACCCCATGGTTCTTGGCCAGGATGTAGACCGTGCTCTCTCTCTCTCTTCCTTCCCTCCCTTCCCTCCCTTCCCTCCCTCCCTCCCTCCGACTCACCCCATGGTTCTTGGCCAGGATGTAGACCGTGTTCTTCTCTCTCTCTTCCTTCCTTCCCCTCCCCCTTCCCTCCCTCCCCCTTCTCTCCCTCCCTCCCTCCATCCCATCCCTCCTCCTTCCCTCCTCCCTCCCTCCCTCCGACTCACCCCATGGTTCTTGGCGAGGATGTAGACCGTGCTCTTCTCTCTCTCTCTCCCTCCCTCCCTTCCTCCCCTTCCCTCCCTCCTCCCTCCGACTCACCCCATGGTCTCCCGCCAGGATCGTAGACCGTGTTCTTCTCTCTCTCTCTCTCTCTCCTTCCTCCTCCTCCCTATCCCCTCCCTCTCATCCTTCTCTCCCACTCCCTCCCTCCCTCCCTCCCCCTTCCCTCCCTCCCTCCCCCTCCCTTCCCTTCCTATCTCCTCCTCCCTCCCTCCCTCCCCCCCGCTTCCTCCTTCCTCCTCCTTCCTTCCCTCCCTCCCTCCCTCCGACTCACCCCATGGTTCCTTGGCCAGGATGTAGACCGTGTTCTTCTCTCCCTCCTCCCTACCTCCCTCTTCCCCTCCCTTCCTCCCTTCCCTCCCTTCGACTCACCCCATGGTTCTTGGCCAGGATGTAGACCGTGTTCTCTTTCTTCCTTCCTTCCCTCCCCTCCCTCCCTCCATCCCCCTTCCCTCCCTTCCCTCCCTCCCTTCCCTCCCTCCCTCCGACTCACCCCATGGTTCTTGGCCAGGATGTAGACCGTGTTCTTCTCTCTCTCCCTCCCTACCTCCCCCTTCCCTCCCTCCCTTCCCTCCCTCCCTCCGACTCACCCCATGGTTCTTGGCCAGGATATAGACCGTGTTCTTCTGCGAATCCGTCGCGATGATGTCCGAGTTGTCGCCGACGATGTAGTCCTTGTCGCTGTCGAGGGTGAGCGCCGTGTTGACCTCGTACTCCTTGACGCTGTGCACAGGACCCTCCCGACGAAGGTGCAGCAGCTTCACGTGGTTCTTGCCGTAGCCCCGGTGGACCCACTGCATGTCCTTGTCCATCGTGGCGCTTGGGGGTGCACAAGAAAATGTTTTTGTTATTTGTTTTATTTATTTATTTGTTATGTTATTTTTTTTATCTTATTTCATTTTTATTTATTTATATTTTATTTTATTTTTATTTTGTATATTTTATCTTATTTTTATTTTGTATATTTTCTTTTATTTTTATTTTTTTATATTTTATTTTATTTTTCTTTATTTTTTTTTTATTTGTATATTTTTGTTCCTTAAGGTTTGAAAGGTATGATTAATTTGATTTTTTTTCGTGGAATTTAGTGTCATTGAAAGCAGTTCTCATAGATAAGATAGTGTTGATTTTTTTTTTTTTAACTTTCCCTTCACAAATTTTGCATATTAGTCAACCTTCGGCTTAACGGACTGATAAAGGGGGAAACGGTCCTTTATATCCGATGTCCGTTATTGGGGGGTCCGTTAAACCAGAGATTTGACTGTACTTACGAGGTTGATGTCACTCATAATTGTAATTTTTTATTATTTTCTCGATTTAAGATGAATTATTTCTAGGCAATACGTACGTGATCAGCTGGCAGACACACACGCTGTTCGCATATGTGTTTGAATATTATTTTTTTTTTTAATGAGTTTTGTGTGTGTGAATGTGTGTGTGTGTGTGTGAATGTGAATGTGTGAGTGCGAATGTGAATGTGTGTGTGTGAATGTGAATGCGTGAGTGCGAATGTGAATGTGTGAGTGAATATGAATGTGAATGTGTGTGTGTGAATATAAATGTGTTTGTGTGTGTGTGTGTGCCCACCCCTGTGTGATATATGAACATGTATGAATGTGTATGTGAGTTTTTTTAGCGAAAATGTATTTTATTTGTGTTTATACAAGTACATAATATCATCACTACACCCAATCCTTACCATTATCCAAACAAAACATCACACCAGGTCATGGAAAAACAAGCTAATTCCATAAAACAAATAACTTAAAACCTTCAATAAACACCATTTTTGCCTCTCCCATAAGCCGGTCGTGCATGAGACATATACTTGGAGGTTCGAGTCTGAGAGTGAAGGTCAGTGAAGGTCACGACTGGCAATAATATGACCTTGTAATAACTGAACATTACAATGGTTTATTTCGAATATCATAATAAAAATAAAAAAGTTTTAAAAAAGGGGTACAGATCACTTAATAGCGTGACTGTGTTGTATCTGAATAAAAATAATAGCAAATAGATATATGGTGATAAAAAATGATTATACATTCTATAAAATAGTAAAATATAGATATTTGTGAAAGATACAAAAAAAATGTTAACCTAATTGTAAAATGAGGCTTACACATAGCCATAATTTGTGCTGTATTACATAAAAAAATATGAAAGTTGATGTTTTATGAATGCAAATGGCTAACCTCAACCGCGTGTGTGTGTGTATGTGTGTGTGTGTGTGTGTGTGTGTGTGTGTGTGTGTGTGTGTGTGTGTGTGTGTGTGTGTGTGTGTGTGTGTGTGTGTGTGTTTTAACCATATTTAT
>NC_091572.1:4707645-4710145 GCF_042767895.1 Penaeus vannamei
CTGGGATACTCGCTAGAATATTCGCGGTCTTCAAATATTTTTAACGAACTTTATATTTGACTTTGTTGTTGAAAATCCATCCATCTTGTGAAATATAATTCTCTTCAAATTCCGTCATCTCGAAGGTTACATAAGTCTTGAAGATAATTCCCCTCTATTATTGTTATTTATTTATTCACTTCTTATTTTTTATTTAGGGGGGGGGGGCTGGAGGGGAGCATTGACGCAAAATGTTTTTATTTATTTCTCTCTCTCTCTCAGCCATTTTTACGATATGTAAATCATTATTTAAACCGATCCACGTTTTCTACTCCGAAAAAAAGTTGAAAAGTATCATTTTACCGGTTTCTACGTGTTTTCGTAGATATATATTCGGTGAAAAATAAAACAGAATAAATTAAGAGAATTGTCTACTCTGAATAAAACAGGTTTTGTTTCTTCGTCCGAAAAAAAAGGCCAATACCCCCCTTAGTTCATCTGGCAGCCGATAGATGGCAGACCTGTCTAGAGTTTTTTTGTTTGTTTGTTTTTTCATACTCTGAATTTGGAGATTTTGAGAGAAATAGATAAGTCGATAGATTAAATAGGGCGTCCAGATTCAAAATCAATATTCAAAGAACCTTATCCCATTACATAAAATGGGGTTTCTTTTTTTTACGTAGATGGTTTCAAGTTCCAGTAACATAGGGTGAGCATCAGCAGGTGCATGAGTAGCGGGTTATAAAACAGGATATTTAAATCATTATCAATATAGGTAAATTGTTTGGCTTTGTAATTAATTGCCTGAGTCATTAGAGAGAGAGAGAGATAGGGGAGAGAGAGAGAGAGAGAGAGAGAGAGAGAGAGAGAGAGAGAGAGAGAGAGAGAGAGAGTGGGTGGAGAAAGAGAATGAGAGAGATAGAGAAAGAAACATAGAGAGAGAGAGAGAGAGGAAGGAAGAGAAAGAGAGAGAGAGAAAGAAAGAGAGCAGGCCGTATCTATTAGATAGTCGATGTTTTTTCACACTATTCTCTAAAAATCCGTTACTGCAAGTGCATTTTATTTCGTGCAAGAAGAAACAAAAACAAGAGAGAAAAAAAATACGAATTTCAATAACAGTGTTCAAGAAAAGCAAGAAAAAAAGAAAAAATATATATAAATATATGATTATCTTCTAATAATGGAAAAAATAGACGAAACCTGATGATTTCGATCAAAATATTGTTTAGTCATCCCGATGGAAAACATGACTTCGGACCAGTGAAACGAGACTGCGTTCGAAGATGGACAGAAAAGCGCATTCACAAACAAGGAAAAAACGTTAATTTTAACTCATTTGAAATTATGATGATGCTTCGTAGAGTTTGTTTATCTATCTATATTTTTATCTTTTATTTTTATCTTTTTTTTTAGATGTTAATGATGTTTCGTAGATTTTATTGAATTTGAGATAATGACCTTCCATAATTTTAATGACCGAGATAATGACGTTTTGTAGAATTTAATGAATTTGAGAACATAAAGATGTATAATAGATTTAGTACAGGATTTAGTATATTTAGTAGGCGAGTTAAATCAGTTATCGTAACTAGAGAGAGAGAGAGAGAGAGAGAGAGAGAGAGAGAGAGAGAGAGAGAGAGAGAGAGAGAGAGAGAGAGAGAGAGAGAGAGAGAGAGAGAGAGAGAGAGAGAAAATATAGTGGATGAGGAAGGAGGGAAGGGAGGAAGAGGAAGAGAGAGAGAGAGAGGAAGAGAGAGAGAGAGAGAGAGAGAGAGAGAGAGAGAGAGAGAGAGAGAGAGAGAGGAAGAGAGAGAGAGAGAAAATATAGTGAGATGAGGAAGGAGGGAGGAGGAAGAGGAAGAGAGAGAGAAAGAGAGAGAGAGAGACAGAGAGAGAGAGAGAGACATACAGAGAGAGAGAGAGAGAGAGAGAGAAAGAGAGAGAGAGAGAGGAAGGGAGAGATAGAGAGAAAGTAAGGGGAGAGAGGGAGAGAGAGAGAGAGAGAAAGCAAGAGAGAGAGAGAGAGAGAGAGAGAGAGAGAGATAAAGAGAGAGAGAGAGAGAGAGAGGAAGGAGTCTCACAGTCACCCATATACGAATACTGAGACAGCATAAGATCATGAAGAGAAGGTGAAGAAGTTAGGCTTCGTGAAAGTAGGTCGAGCTAGGTCTGCCGGAAGTAAGAGTTAATTTGTTTAATTG
Source organism: Penaeus vannamei (assembly GCF_042767895.1). Taxonomy (NCBI): domain Eukaryota; kingdom Metazoa; phylum Arthropoda; class Malacostraca; order Decapoda; family Penaeidae; genus Penaeus; species Penaeus vannamei. The sequence goes on from NC_091572.1 coordinate 4,709,826, forward strand.
AGGTGATAAGCGCCTGAAAATAAAGGTAATTTAATTTGAGTTGAATAAGAGAGACTGAAAAAGAGAAGAGAAGAGAGAGAGAGAGAGAGAGAGAGAGAGAGAGAGAGAGAGAGAGAGAGAGAGAGAGAGAGAGAGAGAGAGAGAGAGAGACAGAGAGAGAGAGAGAGAGAGAGAGAGAGAGAATGAAAGAGAGAGAGATAGAGATAAAGAGAGAGAGAGAGAGAGAGAGCAAGGGAGAGAGATAGAGAAAGTAAGGGAGAGAGAGAGAGAGAGAGAGAGAGAGAGAGAGAGAGAGAGAGATAAAGAGAGAGAGAGAGAGA
>NC_091572.1:4715145-4717645 GCF_042767895.1 Penaeus vannamei
TGGAGTGTCTTTTTTAAAACGCCATGAAAAAGTTTTATTTCTTTTCTTAAAGCTGTATGCGACCAATATCACTGTCGAGATGAAGGAAGCGAGGTGTATTGACTGAACGAGGACATGCCTTAGAATGAGATTAACAAAGCACGGTGCATAAATTGAACGAGAACGTGCCTTTGAGTGAGATAAAGCACGGTGTATTTATTCAAGAACGTCCCTAAGAATCGTACCTCCTTGCCAGACGTCACCGCAGCCGTGCAACAGCAGGGCCCCGAGACGCTGAGTGTAAGATGGAACCAAGAACCTGGACGAAACTACCTCGTTCAGATCTGGGCGGTTCCTTCCCCAGCCCGCGGACACGCCCCTCTCGCCACCACCAGCTTCGGCGAATCTCGAACGGAAACGCCAGAAGTGGTTGACGTTTCTGGAAATGTTCGATGCAAGAATGGTAGTTGTTCTTATTATTTCCTCGGGCTGGAGAAGTACGGGGAATATGCGGCGGAAGTCCTGGATGTGACGGATCCTATAATTCATACTTCCAGAAGCAGAAGGCAGTCTGTGGAACGGCACTGGACTGGTAAGATGAGCGAGACAACTTACAACTCGAATCCCAAAAAGAAAATGTAATTCCCTCGCTTACATATAAATCTAGAGCATCATAAAGACAAACCTAGATTCACCAAACCACAAGAACTCGGATCCCAAAAGCAAATATAATCCCTTCGCTTACATTTAAATCTAGAACACCATAAAAAATAAACCCAGAATCACCACACCACATAAAACAACATCCTCCCCAACCCCACATACCAAAGAACCAACACCCAATCCTCGAAAAAAAACCTTTTCTCCTAAACTTCAAACTTCACCATCAAGGTCTGGCTATTGAGAGTGTCGTCATTGAAACGACCTCACCCAGCTCCGAACGCCCCTCAAAGACCCTGACGACCACGGCAACGGCTGACGAAGGGCTGGGCGTGGGGGAAGAAGGGTTCAGGGGAGTCCTTATTAACGCTCTCGATCCCAGTGACGTCCTTGAGAGTGGCGAAGGAGACTGTCTTCCCTTCACGTGAGTTGGTCCTCGGTTTAGGATTAAGACTAAACTTTTATCCATTTCGTGTTTGGATATCTCGATGCCTGGTTGGGAAGAGTCGGCGGGAATGGTAATGATAAAGATGACAATGATGATGGTGATGATGATGATAGTACTTGATAATATAGCAATAATGATAATGATATACTTCTCCTGATAATGATAAAGAATAGGGTTAATAGCAATGGCAATAGTAATAATAACAATGATGATAACAATACAATAATAACAATGATAATGATAATATGGTAATAATAACAATGATAATAATGATGATGATAATAATAATGATAATAACAACAAATGATAACAATATCAATAATGATTATGATGATAATCATAACAACAGTAATAATAATGGAAATATTGAAGATAATGATAATAATGACAACCCTAACAACTTATAATATCCCGACAGCAACGGTTGTAAAATAAAGAACGTTCAGTCGCTTACATACCCTAATGGTGAAGGTCAAGTCAAAGACCTACAGCTTCTCTTGACCCAACTTGACCGAGGCATTTCTTCGCTGGTTCCCGTCACAGGTCAGAAATCTAATAACAAAAAAGAGCGAAAATAGTAACATATAAATGAAATGAAACATATAGAAAAAAAAAGATAATTAGAGAGAGAGAAATGAGAGGGATTCAGGGAGGGAGGGAAAGAGGGAGAGAGAGAAAGACACCCAGAGAGAGAGAGAAAGGGAAAGTGAGAGATAAAGACACCCAGAGAGAGAGAGAGAGAGAAAGGGAAAGTGAGAGTTAAAGAGAGACCCAGAGAGAGAGAAAATAGAACACAAAGCCCCCCCCCAAAAAAAAAAAAAAAAAAAAAAAAAAGTCTTCCCTTCAAACGAAAAAATAGATAAAAAAAAAAAAAAAAAAAAAAAAAAAAAAAAAAAAACATTAACACACCTCTTTCCTCACAGACCTGCACATCCGAGTAAGCAACGTGGGCCCTGGGAGTGTACAAGTATCGTGGGAAAAAACAGCTGTTCCATTGCAGTTTTTAGTGGAAGTGTTGCCAGATAAAGGAGGCCCGGCGATTGCTCAGGACGTCACGTGTGGCTTGGAAGGTTTGTTCATGCTGGTAACACTTGTTATTGTGAACTCGAGACCTGTATCGAATGTTGTTTTTATTGCTGTTATCATTCTTATTATTGTTATTATTATTTCTATTACTATCATTATTATTATCATTACTACAATCACTGTTATTATTATCATTACTATCACTGTTATTATTATCATTACTACTATCACTGTTATTATTATCATTATCATTATTGTTATTTATATTAATAATTATTATCATTATCATTATCATCACTATTATTGTTATTATTGATAGTATCATTTTTAGTTATACATCACTACCACTGTTGTTATTGTTATTATCGTGATCATTATGATTATTAT
>NC_091572.1:4725145-4727645 GCF_042767895.1 Penaeus vannamei
AGGCATGTTGCAGGGTAAGGTATGAGCAAAAAACAGCAAATACGTAATTATAGTAATAATACACAATGAATAAGTCACCCCTGCCATGGAAGACAAAGAATTACATTATTTCAATATTTCTCCTAAAATGAAGGCTTTTGCAGTAATATTTATCCAGATCTACAATCTTTACATTTATCATCATTATTATTGTTTTTAGTTTCATCGTCACAACTGTTATCATCATTATTGCTATCATTATTATTGTGATTATCAATATTATTGTTATCATCATTATTGTTATTATTGTGAGTATAGTATTAATGTTAGCATCATTATCGTTATCATTGTTATTATCATTATCATTATTATTTGTATCAATATTATAATTATTGCTATCATTATTATTTTTATCATTATTGTTATTATTGGGATTATTATCAGTATTATTATCATTATCATCATCATTATTTTTTTTTTATTACTACTACTATTACTGTTACTATTATTACAAATACTATCATTACTATTATTGTTATCATTATCACTATCATTATCTTTATTATTATCATTATTATTGTTATTATTATTATTATTATTATTATTATTATTATTATTAACATCATCATCATCATTATTATTATCATTATTATTGTTGTTGCTGTTGCTATTATTACTATAATTATCATTATCATTATTACCATTATAAATGGTATCATTTTTATTATTATTTCCATTATTCCTTTTATCATTATCATCACTGCTATCACTATCAGTCTTATTAATATCATTATCATTTTAATTATTCTAATTCTCATTATCAGTACTATTTTTATTCTTATTGCTATTATCATTACCATCTTTACTATTATAATCATCATCATTATTATTATCATCATCATCATCATCATCATCGGAAAAGAACCATTTTCCAAATAATTAATACCGTGAATATTTTAATAATCATAATCTCCAGAAAAGGATAAGATAAAAAATATATATAAGATAGAATAAATAAAATAAGATAAAATAAATAAAAAATAAGATAGCTTATCATTCAGCGCCATTCAAAGAGTTGCCACGAGTAATATTTTCCTCAAATTATTGTTATTGGAGGAGGAAAAATTATATACAATATATTGTAGCGAGATCTATTTACATTCATTTTATGCCTTGGGAATTGGTTGCTAAGTTATAGCTATATCTATTTATCTATCTGTCTGTATATCTATCTGTCAATTATATATACATCTATATACATATATCGAGATATATATGTACACATATATATACACACACAAACACTCACCCACACACACATACACCCACCCACACACCCACACACTCGTACACACAGACACATACATGTGTGTGTGTGTGTATGTATATGTATATATATATATATATATATATATATATATATATATATATATATATATATATATATATATATATATACATATATATATATATATATATATGTGTGTGTGTGTGTGTGTGTGTGTGTGTGTGTGTGTGTGTGTGTGTGTGTGTGTGTGTGTATGTGTGTGTGTGTGTGTGTGTGTGTGTGTGTATACATATATATATAAATAGATAGACAGATAGATAGATATAGATATATGTGTGTGTCTGTATACATACATACATATCTATATATGTGTGTGTGTGTGTGCGTGTGTGTATGTGTGTGTGCTTGTATACATATATACATATATATAGGTATATTCATATATTTATATATGTATATACACATATATATACCTATATATACCTATATATATAGTTTTATAATATATATATAATATACATATATATATACATATATATAAAGATAGATAGATAGATACATAGACAGATACATAGATGGATAGATAGATAAATATATACATATGTATAGATATATATATACACATACACACGCACCCACACACACACACACACACACACACACACACACACACACATATATATATATATATATATATATATATATATATATATATATATATATATATATATATATATATATATATATATATATATATATATATATATATATATATATATATATATATATATATATATATACACACACATTTGTGCGTGCGTGTGTGTATGTGTGTGTGTGTGTGTGTGTGTATACCAGTGATTCCGATTAATCTAATTTTTTTTATTGATTTGTCCAAGTTACTTTTGAGCTTTCTGGCAGAAGTAAAATTAATATTCTTGACCTTGTCGTATGTAACCTCTTTGAATTTTAACCTGTGTACAATAAAGTTTTCCATTTATTCTTGTCCAAGTTTCTAAATAAAACGGGACACGTGTAATGTGAGAGCAACATTTCCCTAATCCTGCCATGGATCCAGTGCAATGTACACAAATAATTGTTCCTTCTTTGTGTGTTATGACCCATAATGTAACAGGAAGGTCGTTCATCCGTTGAGAATACCTAACCTTTGCCAGAACTTCAAATTTGTTTGCTATATCTGCCCTTGCACGCTTGTGAAAAACCGGAAACCAT
>NC_091572.1:4732645-4740145 GCF_042767895.1 Penaeus vannamei
AGAGATAAGATTCAGATGGCAGAAGAGACACAAGTCACTGAGTAAAAAAAAAAAAAAAAAAAAAAAAAAAAAAAGCAATTATAATTTATTCTTTGTAAACAAATCCAAGCGTGGGTACTTTAAGCCTTATCTCGTTTCATTTGATTACCGCATAATAGGATATTTTTCAATTAAATTAATCACCGGTTTATTGTATTGTAGGCAGGTATAGTTCATTCTGTAACGTAGCTAATTGTACAATGTAATTTTTTTCTAAGTATAATGATTACTGAGATTTTTAGGTATTTGGTTTAATCGTACACACGCACACTGACATAAATTCACAAATATAAACATGCATAAATACATACACATACACACACACACACACACACACACACACACACACACACACTCACACACACAGACACACACACACACACACACACACACTCACACACACAGACACACACACACACACACACGCACACACACACACACACACAAACACACACACATACACACACACACACACACACACGCCCGCGCTCGTAAACCAAAATGAATAAAGTAATAATAATAATAAACTAAAAAAATAAAGTGATAATAATAATAAACTAAAAAACATAAAGTAATAATAATAATAAACTAAAAAACATAAAGTGATAATAATAATAAACTAAAAAACATAAAGTAATAATAATGATAAACTAAAAAAAAAGTAAAGTAATAATAATAATAAACTAAAAAACATAAAGTAATAATAATAATAAACTAAAAAACATAAAGTAATAATAATAATAAACTAAAAAACATAAAGTAATAATAATAATAAACTAAAAATAAAGTAATAATAATGATAAACTGAAAAAAAAAAACGAAACCGAGAGAAAATAAAAATATTGAAAAATCAAACAGCTGTTGCCATGGAAACCGAGACGCGTCCGAGCACCTCGACCGCCACGAATCTTTGAGGAAAAGTCCCCCACGCGATAGCCAACACGTAACGATTGGAGGAGCTGTCAGTGGGGCGATGTAACCCCACCCCCTCCTCCCTCCCTCCCCCTTCACCGTATCTGCCGATCCCCAACCCCCTCCCCCCTTCCCTCCCCCAACACCTAACTCCCTCTCTCACCCACACACTCCCTCTCCCCCCTTCACCCTATCTCCCGAACCCCAACCCCCTCCCCCCTCCCCTCCCCCAGCACCTAACCCCCTCTCTCTCACCCACACACTCCCTCTCCCCCCTTCACCCTATCTCCCGAACCCCAACCCCCTCCCCCCTCCCCTCCCCCAACACCTAACCCCCTCTCTCTCACCCACACACTCCCCTCCCCCCTTCACTCTATCTGCCGAACCCCAACCCCTTCCCCCCTTCCCTCCCCCCTTCCCTCCCCCAACACCTAACCCCCTCTCTCTCACCCACACACTCCAATCCCCACTCGTTCTCCCTCACACTTCATATAGACATAGCATCTCCATCTCGCGTCTTCTTTGGCCCAGACCTCCGTCGCGTCACTTCCAGAGGAGGACTCCGTTTTAGGAGACTTTCCTTTTAGGAGACCACTTCTAGAGGAACTTCACTTCTAAAAGAGACGTTCACTTCTAAAGAGACTTCACTTCTAGAGGAACTTCACTCCGAGAGGGACTTCACTTCTAGAGGAACTTCACTTCTGGAGAGGACCTCACATCTAGAAGAAACTTTACTTCTAGGAGACAAACTTCTAGAGGAACTTCACTTCTGGATTAGACTTCACTTCTAGAAGAGACGTTCACTTCTAAAGAACACTTCTAAAGAAACCACTTCTAAAGGAACCACTTCTAGAGAAACTTCACTTCTAAAGAAACTTCACTTCTAAAGAAACTTCACTTCTAAAGAAACTACACTACCACAGGAGACTCCATTCCCAAGTGAGACTTCCAAAGCCAACTCTACATCCAGCGGAGACACTCCACTTGTGCAAATTTCACTTCCAGAGGAAACTTCACTTCCAGGCAAACTTCACAGCCACAGGAGACGGCACTGAACTTCTTGAAGATGTTGACTTCGAGGATATTACGTGTTGCTCGCTGTTCCTCCTCCTTGGTGGCCAGGATCTCCCCAAAGGTAAGAATAGTAATAATAATAGTAATAATAGTAATAATAATAAATGAAAATAAGAACATAAAAAAAATGATAAGTAAATAAATAATAATAATAATAATAGTAATAATAATGATAAATGAAAATAAGAACATGAAAAAATAATAAATAGATAAATAAATAAATTTGGTTAAGTGTGGGATAGGCCAACTTCCGGTGATAGGCCTACTTCCGGTGATTCCTGCGGTGCGTGTGTGAATTTGCGAAGGGGGAAGCTAGCTCAGTAGCAACTCGAGGTGTCATGGCGTCCCACAAGGGCTATTTTGATGCTTGTTCAATGGGAATATAGCCATTAAAATCATTATTTTCCGTCCTTTTTGAAAATTTTAGAGACCAAAATGATCGACTTTTATTTAGAGACCAAAATGATCGACTTTTTAAATTTTATTTAGAGACCAAAATGATCGACTTTTTAAATTTTATTTAGAGACCAAAATGATCGACTTTTTTATTTTATTTAGAGACCAAAATGATCGAATTTTATTTAGAGACCAAAATAATCGACTTTTTTTTATTTTATTTAGAGACCAAAATGATCGACTTTTATTTAGAGACCAAAATAATCGACTTTTTTTTATTTTATTTAGAGACCAAAATGATCGAATTTTATTTAGAGACCAAAATAATCGACTTTTTTTTTTTTTTTTTTTAGAGACCAAAATGATCGACTTTAATTCGTAATTTTTGTGACGTCATCAAAATCAACCCCCATGTGCTTTTTTTTCCCAAAATAGAATCAGATGTCATGACACCTCCTTGATTTGCTACTGATCTAGCCTTTCCCGGGAGTTCATTCAGAGTCTGTTTGATTTGATTTGATTTTTATTTTATTTCTCTTGTTGTTTTGTTATTGTTCTTATTATCACATTCTTTTTTATTTCGTTGCGTGATTAATGGCAAGTGATATTATTTTTGTTATTATCATTTTTATTTACCTATTTATTTATCTATGTTATTATTATTATTATTTTTATTATTATTATTATTATTATTGTTGTTGTTGTTGTTGTTGTTGTTGTTATTGTTATTATCATTATCATTATCATTATTATTATTGAGGAGTCATTATCGATATTATCCTCCTTATCCTCGTTATTATTGTCATCTTCATTATTACTTTCATTATCAATATCATCATTGTTATCATTATCATTAGTATAATCATTATCATCATCATGATTATTATCGTCATTATTATAATTATCAGGATAATACTTATCATCATTATTGTTATTGCAAAAAAAATATATTACTGTGAATATCATATTCATTATCATTACGGTTATTTTTGTTATCATTGTTATCGTTATCACTATCGCCATCACTATTACTTTCATTACTGTCATTACCATTATCATTACCATCCTTTCTATAATCATTATAATTACTATCATTATCATCGTCGAGTTCATCATTCTCATCATAATCATTATCAAATAATTACTTTTTTTTTCATTGTAAAAACGCCATTATCTCAAAATGTCTCCCACCCAATTTTTATTTTTATTTATTTTTCTTCCCACTGTATTCTTTATTTCGATTTCAAGTAATTGTTTGTGGCAAATAAAATAGAAAAAATAAAATTCTCCACATAGAGATAAGTGCTCTGTAGTTTTAATCATTTCGTTGATAAGCCAAATGGTTATGTTACATCTGATTAATTGGCGTCTGTGTGACCTTCACTTGATAAGTATGTTATTCGTAAGCATTTTTTTTTTTTTTTTTGTATTTATAGATGTATAATATGTTTATTATCCTGTACGACAAGTCCCTTTCGGTTTATCCTTCTCTCTCTCTCTCTCTCTCTCTCTCTCTCTCTCTCTCTCTCTCTCTCTCTCTCTCTCTCTCTCTCTCTCTCTCTCTCTCTCTCTCTCTCTCTCTCTCTCTCTCTCTCTCTCTCTCTCTCTCTGGAAATTTGGATTATAGTTGTATAATATGTTTATTATCCTGTACGTTAAACCCCTTTCACTTTGTCCTTCTCTCTATATATATACTATATATACTGCATATATGTATTTACTGTATTTAATGATTATGTATTTGGGTATCTCTCTCTATCTATCTATCTATCTCTATCTCTGTCTCTCTCTCTCTCTCTCTCTCTCTCTCTCTCTCTCTCTCTCTCTCTCTCTCTCTCTCTCTCTCTCTATCTATCTATCTATCTCTACCTCTCTCTCTCTCCTCTCTCTCTCCCTCCCTTCCCACCCTCCCTCCACCCCTCTCTCCTCTCTCTCTCTCTCCCTCTCTCTCCCTCCCTCCCTTCCCACCCTCTCCCTCCTCTCCTTCCCACCCTCCCTCCCTCCCTTCCTCCCCCTCCCTCCCTCCCTCTCCCTCTCTCAATATCCGCAATTTCCACCAGGTCCCCGGAGGAGCGGAGCATCCACCAGGAGGGCCGAGAACCGAGTGCCTTCGGTCCTTCGGCACCTCCCTCTGCCACTCTGGCGAAGCTCAAGTCTCCACTCCCTTTTCTACCCGTTAGTTCCTGTGTTTTTTTGGTCCGTGTTGTACATGTATACGTACATATGTATATACACACATACATACATATATACATCCGCTCAGCTTCACCCGTCGCCCATCCTTACAGCCTCATCCTCATACCCCCTCCTCACAACCCCCTCCTCACAACCCCCTCCTCACAACCCCCTCCTCACAACCCCACCGCCCACCTTCACCCGTCGCCCATCCTCACAACCCCATCCTCACAACCCCACCCGCCCTCCTTCACCCATCCTCACAACCCCCTCCTCACAACCCCATCCTCATACCCCATCCTCACAACCTCATCCTCACAACCCCATCCGCTCACCTTCACCCGTCGACCATCCTTGCAACCCCATCCACCCACCTTCACCCATCGCCCATCCTCACAACCCCCTCCTCACAACCCCCATCCTTACAACGCCACCCGCCCACCTTCACCCGTCACCCCTCCTCACAACCCCCATCCTCACAACCCCCATCCTCACAACCCCATCCTCACAACCCCATCCTCACAACCCCACCCGCCCACCTTCACCCGTCGCCCATCCTCACAACCCCACCCGCCCTCCTTCACCCATCCTCACAACCCCCTCCTCAAAACCCCCTCCTCACAACCCCATCCTCATACCCCATCCTCACAACCTCATCCTCACAACCCCATCCGCTCACCTTCACCCGTCGACCATCCTTGCAACCCCCATCCTTACAACTCCATCCGCCCACCTTCACCCGTCACCCCTCCTCACAACCCCCCCCCTCACAACCCCCATCCTCACAACCCCCCCCCTCACAACCCCCATCCTCACAACCCCACCCATCCTCACAACCCCCATCCTCACAACCCCACCCATCCTCACAACCCCCATCCTCACAACCCCACCCATCCTCACAACCCCCATCCTCACAACCCCAACCTCACAACCCCAACCTCACAACCCCATCCTCACAACCCCCATCCTCACAACCCCATCCTCACAACCCCATCCTCACAACCCCATCCTCACAACCCCATCCTCACAACCCCATCCTCACAACCCCCATCCTCACAACCCCATCCTCGCAACCCCATCCTCACTATCCCCTCCTCATAACCCCCATCCTCATACCCCATCCTCACAACCCCATCCTCACAACCCCATCCTCACAACCCCCATCCTCACAACCCCATCCTCACAACCCCATCCTCACAACCCCCATCCTCACAACCCCCATCCTCACAACCCCCATCCTCACAACCCCATCCTCACAACCCCCATCCTCACAACCCCCATCCTCGCAACCCCATCCTCACTATCCCCTCCTCACAACCCCCATCCTCACAACCCCCATCCTCACAACCCCCATCCTCACAACCCCCATCCTCATACCCCATCCTCACAACCCCCATCCTCGCAACCCCATCCTCACTATCCCCTCCTCACAACCCCCATCCTCACAACCCCCATCCTCATACCCCATCCTCACAACCCCATCCTCACAACCCCATCCTCACAACCCCCTCATCACAACCCCCATCCTCACAACCCCCATCCTCACAACCCCCATCCTCACAACCCCCATCCTCACAACCCCCATCCTCACAACCCCACCCATCCTCACAACCCCCATCCTCACAACCCCCATCCTCACAACCCCACCCATCCTCACAACCCCCATCCTCACAACCCCCATCCTCACAACCCCATCCTCACAACCCCATCCTCACAACCCCCATCCTCACAACCCCCATCCTCACAACCCCATCCGCCCACCTTTACCCGTCACCCATCCTCACAACCCCATCCTCACAACCCCACCCGCCCTCCTTCACCCATCCTCACAACCCCCTCCTCAAAACCCCCTCCTCAAAACCCCCTCCTCACAACCCCATCCTCACAACCCCCATCCTCACAACCCCCATCCTCACAACCCCATCCGCCCACCTTTACCCGTCACCCATCCTCACAACCCCATCCTCACAACCCCCATCCTCACAACCCCCATCCGCCCACCTTCACCCGTCACCCCTCCTCACAACCCCATCCGCCCACCTTCACCCGTCACCCCTCCTCAGAACCCCCTCTTCACAACCCCCCTCCTCACAACCCCACCCATCCTCGCCCGCAGCCCCCACCGAAGTGACAGAAGCGAGGATGGCCCTGAAGACAGTGACAGTAATGTTCGGGGACGAGAGCCAGAGTGCCTACCCTCACGTGTGGCTCCGAGAGAACTGCCAGTGCCACGAGTGCTTCAACCAGGACGCGATCGCCAGGCTGTTCCTCCTCGAAGACCTGGACCTCGACATGAGGCCGAAGAACGTGAGGGTGAGGTTTGGAGGGTTGGCGGAGGGAGGTTTCGGGGGGGGGAGGGGGGCGTGTTTGTGTGTTTTTGAAGTGGTTGTGTGATTATGTGATTGTGTTTTGTATGTGTTTGTGTTTTTAATTGATTGCGTGTTTGTGTTTTATATGTGTTTGTGTGTTTGTGTTTTAAAGTGGTTGTGCGATTGTGTGTTTGTGTTTTATATGTGTTTTTGTGTTTTAAGTGATTATGTTATTGTGTTTTTAAGTGATTGTGTGTTTGTGTTTTAAAAGTGACTGCGTTTGTTTAAATGTTCGTGTGTTTGTGTTTTTAAGTGAGTGCGTGTTTCTGTGTTTGTGTTTTGTAAGTGTCTGTGTTTGTTTGTTTAACTGTTCGTGTGTTTGTGTTTTAAGTGGTTGTGTGTTTATGTGATTTTATAAGTGTCTGTGTTTGAGTGATTGTGTGTTTGTGTGTTTGTGTTTTATATGTAACTGCGTTTGTCTGTTTAGGAGTCTGTGTGTTTAAGTGATTGCATGTTTGTGTGTTTCTGTGTTTGTGTTTTGTAAGTGACTGCGCTTGTTAAGGTGTTCGTGTGTTTGTGTTTTATAAGTGACTGT
>NC_091572.1:4742877-4762877 GCF_042767895.1 Penaeus vannamei
CTTCGTCTTCTTCTTCTTCGGGGGATCCACGTGCTTGGAGGAGTTCGATTGGGTTTCGTGGGGTTGGAAAGTATGGTGGGAATGGTGGGGGGGGGGAGATTTTTTTATTTTTTATTTTTTATTTCTTATTTTTTATTTATTTTTATTTTTTATTTATTATTTATTTATTTATTTATTTATTTATTTATTTTTGAGGGGTGGATTCGATAAAGCGGGAGGGAATTGTTTTTATTTTTATTGGATGTATTTGATATAATGGGAGGGATATGTATTATTTTTAATGGATGTATTTAATATAATGAGAGGGAATTGTTTTTATTTTTAATGGATGTATTTGATATAACGGGAGAGATATGTATTACTTTCATTGATTTTATTCGATATAACGGAAAAGATACGTATTATTTCCGTTGATTATATTCGACATAACGGGAGAGATTTGTATTATTTCTTAATGAGTGTATTCGATATAACGGAAGAAATTTATTTTTATTTTTTTTTAATGGGTGTATTCGATATAGCGGAAACGATGAGTATTATTTTCATTTGGGAGAGATTTGTATTATTTTCTTAATGGATGTATGCTTGGGTTTTGGTTCTGTGAAATGGGCGTAAGAATGCCTGTGGTCCAGACGAGGCGGGCGTGTCCAAGCGGGCGTGACGGTGGTTCGGGCGCCGCCAGGTGGCACGCGCGGAGACAAGAATCAGGAGGCAAGAATATGTATACATAGATGTTTACATGTTTATAGATAGATAGATAGGTAGGTAGGTAGGTAGGTAGGTAGGTAGGTAGATAGATATGTATAGATAGGTAGGTAGGTAGATAGAGATAGACAGACAGAGGGAAAGAGAGAGAGGTAGGTAGGTAGGTAGGTAGATAGAGAGAGACAGACAGAGGGAAAGAGAGAGAGATAGGTAGGTAGGTAGGTAGGTAGGTAGGTAGGTAGATAGATATAGATAGATAGATTGGTAGATAGATACACACAGACAAGGCCAGAGAGGAGTCTGTCTTTATCTCTCTGTGTTTATACTTATAGAGAAAGAGAGAGACAGAGACAGTTAGATAGAGATGAAAGATGATGTCCGTTTAATACTCTTCTCTGGCCTTTTTTCCTTTCCGCTGACCTTTTTGGACACGTGCTGCACCGTCCGTCCGTCCATCCCCACGCACGCACGCACGCACGCCCACGCTCCCGAAGTCCGACGCTCTCCGGATGGGGAAATGCCGCCGCGGATTTGGGTTGCCGTCTCCTTATTCCTCCTCCTTCTCCTTATTCCTCCTCCTCCTTCGCATCATCATCCTAATTCTCCTCTCCTTCTCCTCCTCCTCCACATCATCATCATCATCATTATCCTAATTCTCCCCCTCCTCCTCCTACTCCTTTTCCTCCTCCTTCTTCTCCTCTTCCTCTTCCTCCTCCTCCTCCTCCTCCTCCTCCTCCTCCTCCTCCTCCTCCTCCTCCTCCTCCTCCTCCTCCTCCTCCTCCCCCTCTTCCTCCTCCTCCCCCCCTCCCTTTCCCCTCCTCCACCTGGGCGAGCTCCGAATCACAGCTGGGGGTGGAGAGGGTCTTAATTTTAGGGTCTGCGCTGTGGCGAGGTTTGGGGATGGGTTGAGGGAGGGGGGGGCGGGGGCGGCGAGGGGGGTGGGGTAGGGGATGGGGGATGGGTTTAGGGGGGAGGCGTTGTTAGGGGAGGGATAGGGGGGAAGAAGGAGGGTGAGTGGAGGGGTGGGGGGAGGGGGAAGGGAAGGGGGAAGAGGGTGCAGGGGTAGGGGGGAGGTGAGAGGGTCCAGGGGTAGGGGGAAGGGGAAAGAATGGAAGGGTAGGGAGAAGGGATGGGGAAGGGGTGGGGTGGGGAAGGACATGGAAGGGATGGGGAGGAGAAGAGAGTGGAGAGGAGAGGTTAAGGAGTCTGCCTTTATTATTATTGTCATTATCAATTATTGTCATTATTATCGAAAACAAAATAGATCTTTTCCCCCACTATGAAATCAACCTTCGCGACCCAAAGGAAACTTAATTTTAAGAACTAAATTATTTCGATTTTTGTCCTTTGCTCCGACGCAGTATTCGCACGAAATAAAAAAAAAAAAAAAGACTGGGGAACGAGTAAAAAGAAAATAATTAAAAACGTGAGAATGTGAGAGAGAGAGAGAGAGAGAGAGAGAGAGAGAGAGAGAGAGAGAGAGAGAGAGAGAATCAGAGAGAGAGAATCAGAGAGAGAGAATCAGAGAGAGAGAGAGAGAGAGAGAGACAGACAGACAGAGAGCCAGAGAGAAAGAATGAGAGAGAGAAAAAAAAGAGAGAGAGAGAGATTAATAACGACGGATGGTTTTCTCTCTCTACGTAATCGCGCAGAGAAATTTAATGGGTTTTCTTTCATTCATTCCGCGGGAGAGGATTTCGCTGTGACACTGGCCGAGCGAAGAGGGAAGAAGCGGAAGGAAGAAGAAGGAGGCGAAGAAGGAAAAAAAATAGAAAGAGGAGGAGAAGGAGGCGAAGAGGGAAGAAGGAGGAGGAGAAGGAGGCGAAGAGGGTACAAAGTGAAAGAGTAGAAGGAGGCGAAGAAGGAAGAAGGAGGCGAAGAAGAAAAAAAAGGAGAAGGCGAAAGGGGATGGATGATAAAAAGGGAAAATAATATGGGAATAAGTTGTGGAAAAGAATTAAAAAGGGAATGAGAAAAGAGAGATTAATAGAGAGATGTGTATATATACAGTGATTAGCAGTTCCATCTATATTTGTAGGCACACACACACACACACACACACACACACACACACACACACACACACACACACACACACACACACACACACACACACACACACACACACACACACACACACACACACACACACACACACACACTTGATTAAGAAACACACAACGCTATACTTATCCACCACGATTATCTGTCTCCCCCTTCCCCTCCCTCCCTCCCTCCCTCCCTCCCTCCCTCCTCCCCTTTTCTTGTTCTGTTTTCTCTCCCCCTTTTTACGTGTCCTTTCTCTCGCTAGTTTCTCTGCTTCGTTAACTTTTCCCCCATTTTTATTTCCCTTTAATATTTGTCTCAATTTGACGGATTCTTTTTCGGCGATTTTTTTTGCATGAAGTGAAAGCTAAATTGGTATGGACTGTGAGGGGGAATCATAGCTTTATGGGAGGGAGAAAGAAGGGAGGAGGGGAGGGAGGGAGAAAGGAGGGAGGAGGGAGAGAGGGAGAAAGAAGGGGGGAGAAAAGAGGGAGGGAGGGAGAACAAAAAGGGAGAAAGAAAAGACGAGAGGAAAGGAGAGAGGGAAAGAGAGAGAGAGAGAGAGAAGAGAGAGAGAGAGAGAGAGAGAGAGAGAGAGAGAGAGAGAGAGAGAGAGAGAGAGAGAGAGAGAGAGAGAAAAAAAGGAAGCGAGAGGGAGGGAGAGGAGAGAAGGGAGGGAAAGAGAGATAGAGGGAAAGAAGATGAATGGAGGGAGGAAAGGAAAGTAGGAAGGGTGGGAGAAAGGAGAAAGGGGAAGGGAAAAAGGAAGCGAAGAAAGAGGGATAGAATGAAGAAGGAATGAAAGAAGGAAGGGAGGAGAAATGAGACGTGAGAGAGGAGGGAAGAAAAGCTAGGAAGGAGGGAAACAGGAAGAAGGGCAAAAAGGAAAGTAAAAGGTTGGTTGAGGAAGGAAGAAAATGAAGATGGAGAGGAACAGAAGGAGAGATAAAAAAATGAATGATGAAAAAGATATCGCAAGAAAAATGAAAATGCAACATTATGCTGATGATTATGAGGAGGAGGAGTAGGAGAAAGAAAAATAATTATAGCGAAAGAGATGATGAAAGAAAATGAGAAAAAAAATTAATGAGAGGGAATGCTTGAAATGAGAGCACGAATGAATAAGAAAGACCGAGAGAATAAGAGAGACGGGAGAAAGAAAAGAGCAGAGAATGGGAAACTTGATAATTTAGCAGCGTTTTAATAACCGGTAAGTTTTTTTTATGTCCATTCTATCCTTGTCACACCTCGCTGCATTGGCGGTCAGGGCCCCAGGCGCCTGCAGTTTCTTCAATGGACCGCTGGATTATTGCGTGTTGCGTGACTCAATTTGCGTCGCCATTTCAGTCCCGAAAGGTATATTTCTATTTTTTTTTAAATTATTATTATATTTTTTAACATTTCTGACAGTTCACAGATTGGGAATGAAGCTCACAAGTCTTGTTATTGCTATTTTTCCTTCTTCTTCTTCTCCTCTCCCCTCTTCCTCCCTCCTCCTCCTCCTCCAATTCATAGATTAGAAATGAACCTTACGAATCTTATTATTACTATTTTTCCTCCTCCGCCCTACTCCTTCCCCTTCTACCTCCCCTTCCCCCTCCCTCTTCCTTCTCCTTCTCCTTCTCCTTCTCTTTCTCCTCTTCCTTCTCCTCCTCCTCCAATTCACAGATTAGAAATGAACCTCACATTATTATTACTATTTTTAAATCCTTCCGACGATTCACAGATTGGGAATATGAACCTCAAATTATTATTACTATTTTTCCTCCTCCTCCTCCCCCTCCCCCTCCCTCTTCCTTCTCCTCCCTCCTCCTCCTCCTCCTCCTCCTCCTCCTCTTTTCCCCCTCCTTTTCCCCCTCCTTCCTCCCTCCTCCTCCCTCCTCCTCCTCCTCCTCCTCCTCCCTCCTCCTCCTTCTCCTCCTCCTTTCCAATCCGACAGTTCACAGCTTGGGAACATGAGCCTCACGAGTCTGATGGACCTCCCTTGGTTTGTTTCTCCTGGGTTCGTCACCGGGCTGGAGGGAAGACCAAAGACCAAAGACCAAAGACCAAAGACCAAAGACCAAAAGACCAGTTGATTGGGTTTTAGTTTTTTTTTTTTTACTTTCAAGCGGCATTGGGCTGCGGTGTCGGAGACCGGGGGATTGGCTTTTTAGTTTTTTTTTTTTTTTTTTTTTTACTTCAAGCGGCATTGGGCTGCGGTGTCGGAGGCGGGGATCACGTTTTTTTTTTTTTTTTTTTTTTTTTTTGAGGGCAGCCCCGGGGCATGTGGGGTGGACAGGGGGCGGGGGAGGGGAGGGGAGAGGGAGAGGGAGGGTTTCGGGGAGGGAAGGAGGGGGAAGGAGGGAGGAAGGTGGGAGGGAGGGGAGGGGGAAGGAGAAGGGAGAGAGGGGGGAAGGTGAGGAGGGGGAAGGAGAGGAAGGGAAGGGAGAAGGGAGGAGGAGGGAGAAAGGGAGGGAGGGAAGGACGGAGAAGGGGGGGAATGTGGGGAAGGAAGGAGAAGGGGGAGGCGGGGGAAGGAAGGAGAAGGGGGAGGCGGGGAAGGAAGGAGAAGGGAGAGGCGGGGAAGGAAGGAGAAGGGAGAGGGAGAGAGGGAAAGACGACCAGAAGCACACATGGCTATACGTACATGGGGGAAACGCGGATATGTGTGTATCCTAGGACCGTACGTGGGCGTTCGGAGATCGTTAGGTCGTTATGGGCTTTACGTACATCCTCATAAATCCTTGGCTCACTACGGACATGCGTATATATCACGTGCACATACGGACGCACGGACATCCTAATCACACATACGTACATCCTTGGGTCGCCACGGACATATAAAGCGCACATACGGACATACGGACATCTTTAGCGCAAATATAAGCTGACGGACATCCTAGGCTCATCACGGACACACGCACATACCAAACGCACACGCGGACATACGTACATCCCAGGCGTCACGCACAGACATGCTTACGTACCTAAATATCTAGAGAAAAGCACACACATATCCAGATACACACACACGCACACACACACACACACACACACACACACACACACACACACACACACACACACACTCACTCACTCACTCACTCACTCACTCACTCACTCACTCACTCACTCTCTCTCTCTCTCCCTCTCTCTCTCTCTCTCTCTCTCTCTCTCTCTCTCTCTCTCTCTCTCTCTCTCTCTCTCTCTCTCTCTCTCTCTCTCTCTCTCTCTCTCTCTCTCTCTCTCTCTCTCTCTCTCTCTCTCTCTCTCTCTCTCTCTCTCCCTCCCTCTCTCCCTCCTCCTCTCCTCCTCTCACTCTCTCTCTCTCTCTCTCTCTCTCTCTCTCTCTCTCTCTCTCTCTCTCTCTCTCTCTCTCTCTCTCTCTCTCTCTCTCTCTCTCTCTCACTCTCTCTCACTCTCACTCTCACTCTCACTCTCACTCTCACTCTCACTCTCTCACTCTCTCACTCTCTCGCTCGCTCCCTCCCTCCCTCCCTCCCTCCCTATCCGTCTCTCTCTCTCTCTCACTCTCTCTCACTCCCTTACCTCACTCTCACTCTCACTCACTCTCACTCTCTCACTCTCTCACCTTCGTTGCTCCTCCTCCTCCCTCCCTCCCTCCCTATCCATTTTTCACCCATCTTTTCCCCTTTCCTTTTCTCTCGACAGACGGGTTGCAGTGGACATACAGGGAGTAGGCAACGAAACGAGGTGAAGAAAGGGAGAGGATGGGCTTTGGGGTGGGGGGGGGGGGTGGAGGTGGGGAGGGGGTTGGAGGTTCGGATACTTGCCTCGTGTGTCTCGGTGGTCGGTTGCCTCACTTCGGTTATCTGGAATCGGGAACGAGAGGGAAGGAGAGGAAGGGAGGAAAGGGAGGGGTAGGGGGAAGAAAGGGAGGGTAGGAGAAGGGAGGGAAGGAGGAAGGAATGGTGTTTCTGGGGTGTTTGCTGATCTTTATCGGCCTTTGTTTCTTTTATTCGACAGACGGGTTTGCGAAATTGGACATACGAGAAGTGAGGCAACGAAACGAGGTGGAAGAAAGGGAGGGATAGGCTTTGGGGGGGGGGTGGGGGTGGGGGTGGGATGGGGGGGTTGGAGGTTCGGATACTTGCCTCGTGTGTCTCGGTGGTCGGTTGCCTCACTTCGGTTATCTGGGATCGGGAATGAGAGGGGAAGGAGGGGGAAGGAGGAAAGGGAGGGGTAGGAGGAAAGGGAGGGGTAGGAGGAAAGGGAGGGGAAGGGAGGGGGGAAGGGAATGGTGTTTCTGGGGTGTTTGCTGATCTTTATCGGCCTTTGTTTCTCTCTCTCCCCCTCTCTTTTTCTCTCTTTTTATGTACACGCACACACATGCATATGCATACACACACACACACACACACACACACACACACACACACACACACACACACACACACACACACACACACACACACACACACACACATATATATATATATATATATATATATATATATATATATATATTTACACACATACATATGTGTGTGTGCGTGTGTGTTTACGAATATATATATCTGTCTGCCTGTCTCTCCCACCCTTCCACCCTCCCTTCCTTCCTTTCTCCCTCCTTCCCTCCCTCGCTTTCTCCCTCCCCCTTCCCTATCGCCATCCGTTTCCACTCCCTCCCTCTCCCTTCCTTCTTTCCTTCTCCTCCTTCATCCTTTCTTTCCCCCTTTTCCCCCTTGAGAGAAATTTTGTTATGAAAAGGTCAGGACCTTCGTCGCCGGGGGGTTGGAGGGGGGTGGGGGTGGGGGGGGTGGAAGGGGGGGGGTGAGAATTACCGCATGCCTGAGGAATGATCAGTTAATTGTGCGTTTTGCCCCGGTTTCCCCAGGCGCGCGTGCATGTGTGTGGCGTGCGCGTACTGCTGTCCCAAATTCGCCTGTTATTGCAATGTTGCTTCCTCGTTCTTAGGCTGTTTGTCTGGAGGTGTGGGGGGGGGTGTTTGTTTGTCATTGTATGTCTGGGTGTCTGTCTGTCTCTGCCTCCTCTCTCTCTCTTTTTCTCTTCTCTTTCTCTTTCTCTTTCTCTCTCTCTTTCTCTCTCTCTTTCTCTCTCTCTCTCTCTCTCTCTCTCTCTCTCTCTCTCTCTCTCTCTCTCTCTCTCTCTCTCTCTCTCTCTCTCTCTCTCTCTCTCTCTCTACGTCTGTCTCTGTCTCTCTCTAGCAAAAGAGGAAGAAAAAGAGAGACAGACAGACAGACAGACACAGACAAACACAAACACATAGTGATTCTCGCGGTTGATCGGGCGGGGGCTAATCGATCGACACCTCGGCAGTTCCGGGTCATTTCCGAAGTTTTGTCTCGAGTCATCGTTCCGGAGGCGCGGGCGTGGGCGCTGCTGCTCGCGTCGAGGGAAAAGGGAGAGAGGGGCGTGGGTTGAGGGAAAGGTGATGGGCGTGGATTGAGCGAAAGGAGCGAAAGGAAAGGGGGCGTGGGTTGAGGGATAGGAAATGGGCGTGGGTTGAGAGAAAAGGAGAAAGGGGCGTGGGTTGAGGGAAAAGGGAGAGGGGCGTGGATTGAGGGATAGGAGAAAGGGGGCGTGGGTTGAGGGAAAGGAAATGGGCGTGGATTGAGGGAAAGGAGAGGGGCGTGGGTGAGGGAAAAGGGAGAGGGGCGTGGGTTGAGGGAAAAGGGAGAGGGGCGTGGGTTGAGGGAAAAGGGAGAGGGGCGTGGGTTGGGAGGGATAGAGAGAGTGGGGCGTGGGTTGAGCGAAAGGAGAGAGGGGCGTGCGTGGTTGAGGGAAAAGGGAGAGGGGCGTGGATTGAGGGATAGGAGAAAGGGGCGCGTGGATTGAGGGAAAGGAAATGGGCGTGGGTTGAGGGAAAAGGGAGAGGGGCGTGGGTGAGGAGGAAAAGGGAGGGGGCGCGTGGGTTGAGGGAAAAAGGGAGAGGGGCGTGGGTTGAGGGAAAAGGGAGAGGGGCGTGGGTTGAGGGAAAAGGGAGAGGGGCGTGGGTTGAGGGAAAGGAGAGGGGCGTGGACTGAGGGAAAAAGAAATGGGCCTGAACTGAAATGGGCGTGGATTGAGAGAGGCTTTGGGAATTCCTTCCCCGCCCTTCGTGCCTGCCTTGTGGATTTCTTGGTCTGGAATGAGGGCAAGGTGAGCGAGAGGGGACAGGCACTCATTAAGGGCCATTTCTCGGGCTGATGTGAGGAGAGAGAGAGAGAGAGGGGGAGGGAGGGAGGGGGAGAGAGAGGGGAGAGAGGAGGAAGAGGGGGGAGTGGGAGGAGAAAAAAGGGAAAAAGGGAAAGAAAGAGAAAAAAGAGGAAAAGATAGAAAGAGAAATAGAAGGGAAGAAAGAAAGATAAATAAGAATGAAAGAGAAAGAAAGAAAGAAAAAATAAAAGAGAGAGAGAGAGAGAGAAAGAGAGAGAGAGAGAGAGAGAGAGAGAGAGAGAGAGAGAGAGAGAGAGAGAGAGAGAGAGAGAGAGAGAGAGAGAGAGAGAAAGAGAAAGGTTGAATAAGTGAAGAAGAAAAGGAACTTTTATCGAACCTTGGATGAAGAGGACAAGGCCCAGTTGATATGAATTAAGTAGATAATGGCAAGAAAGGAAGGAAGGAAGTAGAGAAAATATCACGCCCTGTTATTCGAATTTTCCCTCTCGTGTCGTGTTTGCAATTACTCAAGCACTACTTACGCCACCCTGTATACGCCACCTGTATGCACCACCCTGTATACGGCACCCTGTATACGTCTCCCTGCATACACCACCCTGTATACGCCACCCTGTATACGCCACCCTGTGTACGCCACCCTGTATACGCCACCCTGTATACGCCACCCTGTATACGCCACCCTGTGTACGCCACCCTGTATACACCACCCTGTATACGCCATCCTGTAAACGCCGCCCTGTATACGCCGCCCTGTATACGCCACCCCTGTATACGACACCCTGTATACACCACCCTGTATACGCCACCCTGTTTACGCCACCCTGTATACGCCACCCTTTATACACCACCCTGTATACGCCACCCTATATACACCACCCTGTATACGCCACCCTGTAAACGCCACCCTGTATACACCACCCTGTATACGCCACCCTGTATACGCCATCCTGTATATGCCACCCTGTATACACCACCCTGTATACGCCACCCTGTATACACCACCCTGTATGCACCACCCTGTATACGCCACTCTGCTTGCCTGCATCTTTTCTGTCGCGTGAATGAGTCCGCGCGTAATTGGGCTTGTTCAGGGAGATGGAAATAACAGCAACATTCGTGACTCTGAAAAAAAACAAAACAAGAGGAATTGTAGGTCGGCCGTTTGGGCGTCGCCGACCGCCCGCCCGCCCGCCCGCCCAGCCCCAAGCCCAGCGGGCGTGAATGTGCACCCTGCGTCTTCCTCTGTTGGCCAACCTGGTTATGGGGGGCTGGGTCGCGGGGGTCCCTTGTGGGTGTCTGGTCTCGTTGGCTTTCGTGGTCTCTTGGTTCTGTGGTCTCTTGTGGGGCTCTGGTTTCGTTTGGTTCTCTGGTTCCTTTTGGTTCTCGTTTAGTTCTCTGGTTTCTTTTGGGTTTCCGGTTAATCATGGTTCTCTAGTTTCTTTTGGGTCTCTGGTTCTTGTGGTTCTCTGGTTTCTTTTGGTTCTCTGGCTCGTTGTGGTTCTCTGGTTTCTTTTGGGTTTCCGGTTTCTTTTGGGTCTCTGGTCTCTCGTAGTTCTTTGGTTTCTCGTGGTTCTCTGGTTTCTTTTGGTTCTCTGGTTTCTTTTGGTTCTCTGGTTTCTCGTGGTTCTCTGGTTTCTTTTGGGTCTCTGGTTCCTCATGGTTCTCTGGTTTCTAATAGTTCTTTGCCTAGTTTGCTTCCGTGGTCTTGTGGTTTCTCTGGCATGGTGTGGGCCTCTGGTATAAATATTTTGGTTTCATGGTGCCGTTTGTTAGTTTTGTAAAGGACCTTTTCTGCCGTGTGTGTTTGTTTGTGTGTGCGTGGGTGCGTGCGCGTGTATGTGTGTAGAGATCAGATAAAGAGACCAACAGACGCAATTCTCCCCCTCCTCCCCCCTCCCCCGTTTCCGTATCGTTGGGTGCGATACAGACCGATGCACCAAGTTTCGCCATTGCACTCAATGCTGGAGAGAGACCGAGGGGGCGATGGGGTCTCCTAGGGTCGAGGCCTAGTGAAGGGGGGGAAGAGGGGAGTGGGGGGTTGGATTTAAGGGGCGGGAGGATGAGTAAGGAGGAGGAGAGAGGAGGGTGGGGGAGGAGTAAAGAGGGGGAGAGGGGGAGGGGACGGGGTGAGTAAGCAGAAGGGGAAAGGGGTGGGGGGTTGAGTTAGTAGGGGAGGGGTGAGTTAGGAGGAGGGGGAGGGGGATGAGTAGGGAGAGGAGGAGGGGAGGGAGTAAGAAGGAATGGGAGAACGAGGGATGAGAGTAAAGGAGAGGAGCAGAGTGACAAGGGAAAGAGGGTAGGGGAGAGGGGGAAAGGGTAGGGGAGGGAGGGAGGTAGGGTCAGGGGGGGGGGGAGGGAAAGATGGATGGTTGAGAGACGTAATGACGTGAGAATATCAACGTATGTAAGTTTGCACTTGATTTTGCAATGGTTTGTTTACGTATGCTGCGGTTGGGTGGAGATGGATGGGTGTGGGCTGTGTTGGCTTATTTCTGTGTACTGTTTGTCCGTGTGTGTGTGTGTGTGTGTGTGTGTGTGTGTGTGTGTGTGTGTGTGTGTGTGTGTGTGTGTGTGTGTGTGTGTGTGTGTGTGTGTGTGTGTGTGTGTGTGTGTGTGTGTGTTTTGCGTGTTTTATGTACTTGTTTCCTATCGCTTTTTTATTTCTCAGTTTCTCTCTCTCCATACTTTCCCTCCCTCCCTCTCCATCCTTTCTTCCCTTCCTTCCTCTTCCTCCTTCCTTTCCCTCCCTTCCTCTTCCTCCTTCCTCGCCTTCTCTTCCTTTACTATTTCCTGTTTATCATCGAGTGAAAGTGGCGTAGCAGAGTGACCGGAGTAACTGGTGTGACTCCGGACAGACAGGAATACCAGCTGTGGGTGGTGTGACTGCGACGTGGGTGGGACTGGTGCAGCTGGGAGGGGAGAGCACGAACGCACGCACGCACGCACGCACACGCATTTACGCAGATGCACACTTGCATTTGTGTGAATGCGTATATTATGTTCGTGTATGACATGTATGCTTACAGGTATGGTTCCTGTATACATATTTGCGCTTACACTTAGACATATTTATGTAGGTCTAGTACATGTATCATTTCACTTGCACATACACATACATATATTTGCACATACATGCTTATGCTTACACGTCATCATTATTCGCACATACATGAAGCAATACACACACACACACACACACACACACACACACACACACACACACACACACACACACACACACACACACACACACACACACACACACACACACAAATCGTCTCTATCTCTCGCACTATCTTTAAAAGACAAAGTAGTCGCGTGAGTCATCATCTTCTCTTTTTAACAACGAAAGTGCACGCTGGCCGGATATTTTGGCACCCTGCGAGTGGCACTGTGACCTTGTCCGCTTTGCTCTTGTCTTGAGAAGGACGTCTGTATGTTCTGCTTTTTTTTGTTTGTTTGTTTGTTTTTCTTCTTTTTCTCCTTTCTGCTTCTATTTTCTTCTCGTTTACTTCTTCTTTTCTTCTTCTTTTTCTTCTCATTTTATTCTTCTTCCTTCATTCTTTCTCTTCCTTTTTTTTCTTTTATTTCTTATTCATCTTCTTCTCCTTCTTCTTTCTTCTTCTTCTCCCCCTCCTCCTCCTCCTTCTCCTTCCTCTTCTTCCTCTTCTTCTTTTTCAAAATGTCTTTTCGTCATGTATCCGTCATCCGTGAACTTTGTGATTTTTTTTTATCGTCTTCTGCCAGGTGGCTTTGTAGATAAATTATTTGTTTAAACAGATCAAGTCGATTGCAAAGTCATCCTTTGTGCTTCGGCAGGTTTTTGGGTTGCATGATGGGTCAGTGACTGCGTATATGTACATATATATATATATATATATATATATATATATATATATATATATATGTATATATATATATATATATATTTATATATGTATATATATATGTATATATATATACATATACATGTATATATATATACATATACATATATATATATATATATATATATGTATGTATATATATATATATATATATATATATATATATATATATATATATATATATATATATATACATATACATGTATATTCATATATATATATATATATATATATATATATATATATATATATATATATATGTATATGTATATATATATATATATATATATATATATACATATATATATATATATATATATATATATATATATATATATATGTATATATATATATGTAATTGTATGTATATATATATACATATATATATATATATATATATACATATACATATACATATATGTATATGTATATATATATATATATATATATATATATATATATATATATATATATATATATATACATATAGACATATAGACATGCATACATACATACACACATACTTACATGCATACATAACACACACACACACACACACACACACACACACACACACACACACACACACACACACACACACACACACACACACACACACATTTGTATGTATGTTTCTGAGAAATCAGGTATTAATTATTAGTATTTGTATTAGTATTTATTTTATAACGAACAGCTCCTCGAGAACGCAATTTTAATGTATTTTTTTTTCTTTCGTTACAGGTACGTGTGAGAGACGAAGGAGCTGCGCGCGGTGTAAGTAGAGAGTCACGTGCCGGTACGTGGCGGTATGACGCAATCCCAGCTGTTGGGGAAGCATCTCTGCCGTGTGTAATGAATGCTTGGTGCTGCCTGCGGGGGCTGAGGGGGCGGGGTGGGGGAGGAGGGGTGCTGAAAGGGGGATTTCTAGGGGGTGCTGATTCGTTGTTTTATTTGTAATGTTATTATTATTATTTCTGTCTCTTTCTGCCTTTCTTTTTCTTTCTTTCTTTCTTTCTTTCTCTTTCTCTTCTGCTCTCCCTCTCCCTTTCTCTCTCTCTACCCCCTCTCTCTCTCTCTCTCTCTCTCTCTCTCTCTCTCTCTCTCTCTCTCTCTCTCTCTCTCTCTCTCTCTCTCTCTCTCTCTCTCTCTCTCTCTCTCTCTCTTTCTCTCTTTCTCTCTTTCTCTCTCTCCCTCTCTCCCTCTCTCCCTCTCTCCCTCTCTCCCTCTCCCTCTCCCTTTCTCTCTCTCTCCCTCTCCCTCTCTCTCTCCCTCTCCCTTTCTCTCCTCCCCACAATCTGCGACGAAGAAGGAAATGGAAGGAAAAGTGTCGCGGATGCGGTCAGCGGCAGCACGACACGGCGGGACATGTGTTGGGAAGTGACACATTTTGTCCGTGATTGACAGACTTTCGAAAGGAGGGAGGGAGGATGGGAGAGGGAGGGAGAGGAAGGAAGGGAGGAAGGGAGGGAGGGACGGAGAGGAAGGGAGCGAGGGAGGGAGGGAGGGAGGGAGGGAGGGAGGGAGGGAGGGAGAGGAAAGGAGGGACGGAGAGGAAGGGAGGGAGGGACGGAAGAACAGGGAGGGACGGACGCAGAGGGAATGGGAGGGAGGGAGGGAGAGGAAGGGAGGGACGGAGAGGAAGGGAAATGGTGAAACAGACAGACAAACAGACAAAGAGTCAGGAAAACAGAAAAAGAGACAGAGAAGTTATGTGTGAATGTTTATGTGTGTGTGTCTCTCTCTCTCCTCTTTGCTACGGTAGCCTAAGAAGCACACACATGACCCCCTCCCCTCTGCCTGTCTCTCCCCCCCACCCTCCCCTACCCCCGACCAGCAGTCAGTACGTAGTCGCTTATGCGGATCGTGAGGCGCGGACGGACGAACGAACGAATGGATAAATGGAGGGAGGAACGGATAAATGGACAAGCGGACGGACTAACGGACGGAGGAAAGGATGGACGGATAAATGGACAAACGGATGGACGAACGAACGGATAAACGGACAGACTGACGGACGGACGGATAAACGGACGGACGAAGGAACGAACGGACAAACGGACGGGCGTACGAACGAATGGATAAACAGACAGACGGACGAGCGAACGAACAAACGAACGGATAAAACAGACAGACGAACGGACGGATCGACGGACGACTGGACGCAGAGGTGGCAGTGGTCGAGTCGTGACGCCGACCCAGTTCCCATGGCCGGCTCGAGGCATGGAGGCAATGGGGGGCGGGGGGAGTACTTCGTGATGGGGTGGTGGGGTGAGGGGGAGGGGGGAGTGGGTGAAGGGGAAGGGGGAGTGGGTGATAGGGAGGGGGGATGGGGAAGGGGGAGTGGGTGAGGGTGAGGGGAAGAAAGGGGAATGGGCGAGGGGGAGGGGGAAGGGAGAAGGGGAGGGGGAGTGGGTGAGGGGGAGGGAGAAAGGGGGAGTGGGTGAGGGGGAGGGGGAGGGGAGAGTGGGTGAGGGGGAGGGGAAGGGTAGTGGGTGAGGGGGAGGGGGAAGGGGAGTGGGCGAAGGGGAGGGGGAAGAGCAGGGGAGTGAGAGGGCGTAAGGGGGGGGAAGAGGAGAAGGGTGAAGGGAGGGAATTTGGGGGTGGGGAGTAAGGGGTTGAGGTAAGAGGTTGGAGAGGGTAAAGGGGAAGAGGAGGGTGAGGGGAAAAGGGGGAAAGGGGAGGGAGCGAGTTTGCTTGGCGTCCTTCGCTGGTAATTCATCTACTGTGGCCTTCCTCCTCCTGTTGTTGTTGTTGTTGCTGTTCTTGAGTTGTACTGTTGTTGATGTCTTCTTGATGTTGCTCTTCTGCTTAGTCAGCTTATTGTTATTGTTATTATTATTATTATTATTATTATTATTATTGTTGTTGTTTTACTTCTTTTTTTTCTTCTACTTCTTTTTCTTCAAATTCTTCTTCTTCTACTTCTTCAACTTCTTCAGTTTCTTCAAATTCTTCTTCTTTTTCTTTTTCTTCAAATTCTTCTTCTTTTACTTCTTCTTCTTCTTCTTCTTCTTCTTCTTCTTCTTCTTCTTCTTCTTCTTCTTCTTGGTCTTCTTCTTCTTCTTGGTCTTCTTGTTTCGGTCGTGTTTGCTGTTCTGATTAAGATCATTATTACTGATAGTGTTGAAGTTATCAGCAGTAGGTATTGTAGTAAAAGTAGGCCTAGTAATAGTAGCAGCAGTTGTAGCAGCCTACTATCTTGACCATTATGATTTTTATTTGTCAGCACTTGTCATCCTTATTGGTTATTTTCATTTATTGATTATTGCAGTGATAGCAGTAGTAGTAGTATTGGTAGTAGTAGCAGAAATAGTAGTAGTAGTAGTAGCAGAAATAGTAGTAGTAGTAGTAGTAGTAGCAGTAGCAGGAGCATAAGGAGTAGTATTAGAAGTAGAAGTATTAGTAGTAGAAGTATTAGTAATAGAAGCAGTAGAACTAATAGTAGTAGTAGTAGCAGTAGAAATAGAAATAGTAGTAGTAGTAGTAAAAATAAAAGTGGTAGACGTAGAAATACTAGTAGAGGTAGTAATAGCAGTAGTAGAGGTAGTAGAGGTAATAGTAGCAGTAGCAGTAGTAACAGTAGTAGTAGTGGTGGAAGTAGTAGTAGTAGTAGTAGTAGTAGTAGTAGTAGTAGTAGTAGTAGTAGTAGTAGTAGTAGTAGTAGTAGTAGTAGTGGAAGTAGTAGTAGTACTAGTAGTAGTAGTGGGGTTGGTGGTGGTAGTAGCGATAAGTATTCTCAGAAACATCAACACCATCGTTTCTAAAGGTCGCCATTGGACATTGTTGTAATATCTGGTTTATCCCGGATTCCGTTAGCGAGAGAGAGACAGACAGACAGACAGACAGACAGACAGACAGACAGACAGACAGACAGACAGAGAAGGAGAGGGAGAAGATTTAGATGTTAAGATTAAGATTTAGTTTCATTTCCATTTATTATTTATTATTATTCTTTGCTGTGACATACCGTCTGTTTTATTTTGCCTTCTGAGTCTCCCCCTGTGTGCGAGGAATGGCCGGGGTGACCATTCAGTGCGCAGGATAGTACACAGGTCAGCAAGATTGCAAGCCCGGCACGTCACCAGTGGACTGCACAGAAAGAGAAAGAGAAAGAGAAAGAGATTAGAACAGAAAGAGAAAGAGAAAGAGATCAAAAGATGAGATAAAAATAAAAGGAAAAAAGGTAAACAATAAAAGCGAATGGGAGGAAAAGATGAGATAAAAAGAAAAAGAAAAAAAGGTAAACAATAAAAGCGAATGAGATGGAAAAGATGAGATAAAAATATAGGGGAAGAAAGTAAACAATAAAAGCAAATGAGATGGAAAAGAAACAATTACAGAGAATATCGTGAGTAAAAAAGAGAAAGAGAAAGAGATCAAAAGAAGAAAAAAAAATGATAATAATTCTCAGAGTAGAAACTAGGTCAGAACCTCCAAGCGCGCCACAAATATTTTCAAGGCGAAGTGGCCTTTATTTTCAAGATTAATGAACTCAGGGACTTGGTCTGCGCGTTGCGTCCGGCTTCTGTGATTGGAGCGAAGGAGGAGGGAGAGGGAGGAAGCGGTAGAGAGAGAGGGAGAGGAAGAGGGAGGAATGGGGGGATGAAGGAGAGGAGGGAGGAGGAGGGGGAAGAGGGAGGAATAAGGGAGAAGGAGGAAGCAGGAGGGAGAGGAGGAAGCGGTAGAGAGAGGGAGAGGAAGAGGGGAGAAGGAGGAAGGATGGGGAGGAGGAGGAAGCAGTAGAGAGAGGGAGAGGAAGAGGGAGGAATGGGGGGATGAAGGAGAGGAAAAGGGAGGAATAGGGGGAGAAGGAGGAAGCAGTAGATAGAGGGAGAGGAAAAGGGAGGAATAGGGGGAGAAGGAGGAAGCAGTAGAGAGAGGGAGAGGAAGAGGGAGGAATAGGGGGATGAAGGAGGAAGGAGGAGGAGGAGGAGGAAGCTTTTATTGTTTACCTTTTTTTCCTTTATTTTTTATCCCATCTTTTCCTCCCATTCGCTTTTATTGTTTACTTTTTTTTATCTCATCTTTTCCTCCCATTCGCTTTTATTGTTTACCTTTTTTTTCCTTTTTTTATCTCATCTTTTCCATCCCATTCGCATTTATTGTTTACCTTTTTTTCCCTTTTCTTTTTATCTCATCCTTCACGCCGCTCCAGACGCGGTAATCGAGGCTGAATATGAATGAAATGAAATAAAAATAGAAAATAAAAAAAATCATAAAAAATGAAAGAGGTCTGGAGATCGCGGGGTATTTTCAGGTCCTGTGACGTCTGTCTGTGTTGGTCTGTTGTGATGGATATGTTGTTTCTTTGTTCGTTTGTTTTGCTTTGTTTGTTTGTTTTCATTCTTGTGGTATTTGTTTGTTTGTTTGTTCAGTTGGCTATTTATTGTGCTAAATAAAATCGTTTGTTGTATTGAAAAAAGTCTTTGTCAAGGGAAATAAGATCGTTTGTATTTTTTGTTGTTGTTGTTGTTGTTTCTTTGTCAAACGAAATCAAATCGTTTGTTTTATTTTTTGTTTCATTGGAAAAGGAAAAATAATTTTAATTTTTTTATTTGCCAAACAAAGTAAAATAGCTTGTCTTTTTTTTCTTTTTTTTCGGTGGAAATCAAATCTTTTGTCTTATTTTCATTTTTGTTTCAAAGGGAAAAAAATCGTTAGTCGTTATAAAATAGAAGTAATAATTACCCAATCAACTGAAACAGTAATGATGATAATGATGTGGAAGATGATGATAGTGACAATTATGATGATAGTAATGATAGTATTGACGATGAAGAAAATTATGGTGGGAATGGTGAAAATGAAGATAAGGATGATGGAAATGAAGAAATTGATGATGGTGAAGATGAAGAAAATGATGATGATGGTGAAGGTAAAGATGATTATGGAAATTAAGAAAATGATGATGATGGTGAAAATGGACATCATGATGATGGTGAAGATGAAGATAATGATGATGGGAATGAAGATAATGATAAAAATGATGATGGTGATAAGAAAGAAGAGAGAAAAAAAAAGAAAACTCAAGGAAGAACACACTCAAACAACTTCCCAATAAATAATATAAAAGATAATGATAAAAATGATGATGGTGATAAGAAAGAAGAGAGAGAAAAAAAGAAAACTCAAGAAAGAACACACTCAAACAACTTCCCAATAAATAATATAAAAGATAATGATAAAAATGATGATGGTGATAAGAAAGAAGAGAGAGAGAAAAAAAAGAAATCTATAGGAAGAACACACTCAAACAACTTCCCCCCCCCCCCACACACACACAAAAAAGAGAAAAAAATTCTAATTATGCCATTAATTGATTCCCAGCACGTTCTCCCCCCCCCTCCCCCCCAGCCACGCAGACACTAAATAGCGAAAGTTAAATCGGGAAATTTAGAAGCCTTTTGTTTACGTACGCTGTGAGGGGGCGGGGGGCGGGGGAGGAGGGGAGAGGGGGGACAGGGGGCACGAGAGGGGGGAGGGAGAGAGGGGCACAGGGGCACGAGAGGGGGAGGGAGTAGGGGGCTCAGGGAGCACGAGAGGGAGGGTAGTGGGGGCACAGGGGCAGTAGAGAGGGGGAGGGGAGAGGGGCGCAGGGAGCACGGGAGGGAGGCACTAGGGCAGTAGAGAGGGGGAGGGGAGAGGGGCACAGGGGGCACGGGAGAGGGGGAGGGGGAGGGAGAATGGGACAGGGGGCACGGGAGGGAGGCTAGGGGGGGACAGGGGCAGTAGAGAGGAGGGGGAGGGAGGGGAGAGGGGCACAGGGGCAATAGAGAGGGGGGAATGGAGAGGGGTACAGGGAGCACGGGAGGGAGGGTAGTGGAGCACAGGGGCAGTAGAGAGGAGGAGGAGGAAGGGGAGAGGGGCACAGAGGGCATGAGAGAGAGAGGAAGGGGGGGGGGGGTCGCTAGTGAAAGCTTGCCGCTGCCTGTCGCTTTCCCTCCTCCTGCCGGGCAGCTGGTTTGATCTCGGCGGCAGGGAGTCTGTGTGCGTGTGTGTGTGCGTGTGTGTGTGTGTGTGTGTGTGTGTGTGTGTGTGTGTGTGTGTGTGTGTGTGTGTGTGTGTGTGTGTGTGTGTGGGTGCGTGAGCGTGTGCGTGTGGGGGTGTGTTCGTGAGCGTTTGCGTGTGCGTGTGCGCGTGCGTGTGCGTGTGCGTGTGCGTGTGTGTGTGTGTGTGTGTGTGTGTGTGTGTGTGTGTGTGTGTGTGTGAGAGAGAGAGAGAGCGAGAGAGAGAGAGAGG
>NC_091572.1:4767877-4772877 GCF_042767895.1 Penaeus vannamei
GCCGGTATGCGCGGGTGAGGGGGGTGTAGAATGGATGGGTGTGTTTTCGTGGGGTATGTGGAAAGGTGTATCGGTGGCGGGGGTCGGCTGTGTGTGTGTATATGTATGAACGTGCGTTGGCAGATTGTACACTTATGCATTATTATTATTATTATTATTATTATTATTATTATTATTATTGTATTATTATTATTATTATTATTATTATTGTTATTATTATTATTATTATTATTATTATTATTATTGTATTACTATTATTATTATTGTATTATTATTATTATTATTATTATTATTATTAATATTATTATTATTATTATTATTATTATTATTATTATTATTATTATTATTATAGTTCTCCTTCTCCATACCCTCCTCTTCTTCTTCTTCTTCCTTCTCCTCCTCCTCCTTATCCTCTTCTTCCTCTTCCTCCTCCTCTTCCTCTTCCTCTTCCTCCACCTCCTACAAACACCAAGACTATGCCTATGGGATTTCAATGCCGAAGTAGCATAGGCCTATGTAAAATTCAGACATATTTGAGCCTAATGATAACGATAAATAAGCCACGTGTGAAGGTGCATTGGTGAGGTGTATGCCCCCCATATTAGGGCATATAACATCGGGCATAAACAGGAGGATGTTTAAAGGGGCATAAACTCGATGTTTAATTTCTGATCTAGGGATATTTTATGGCGTTATCCTGGGTGTTTTATCCATGGCTGAGGTCGAGATGTCCAGCATGTTTACCCGCGTTGTATCCATAGCGTATTTATGTCTCTTGTGAGGTATGTTGTTCAGAAAGATGCGGATGTGGATATTGTGAATCGTGAGGGCGGTAAGTGGACACGTTTTTCGTCTGTGTTGTATCGCTTGTCTATCGAGGATGAGGTGGATATTGAGCGATAGATAGGAGGACAAAGGACGGATAGATAGTAGGACAAAGGACGGAAGGAGGGGGTCTTGTTCGGGTATTATTGCGTTGTGTGTGTTTGTTGTTGTTGCTGTTGTTGTTTTTGTTGATGTTGTGGATGGTGGTGGTGGTGGTTTTTTTTCTTGTCTACGTTTTATTTTATTTTATTTCTTTGTAACTATCCCTTTATCTTTCCTTTTCGCTTTTCCTCCCCTCTTCTTATCCATTTCTTTATCCTTTTTCTTCTTCTTCCCTTTTTTTTCCTTCTCTTCTTTTCCCTCTCTCCTTCCTTCTCCTCCTCCTCCTCCTCCTTTCTCTCCTCCTCCTCCTCCTCTTCCTCCTCCTCCTCCCTCCTTCCTCCTCCCTCCTTCCTCTTTCCTCCTTCCTCCTCCTCCTGCTCTTCCCCCAGACCCTATGAATAGAAAATTATAGGCTTGGTTGAACCTCTTTATCGCGGAGGAAGTGAACCTCTGAGCCGGCACCAATGGAGGGTAAAAACGGGAGAGTGAGAGGAGGAAGTTTGTTCATTTTTGTTCATTTTTTGTTCATTATTTGTTCATATTTGTTCATTTGTGGTGTGATTTACTTCCTAAACCGATCGTCCTTAGATTCGATCAACTGCGAGGATCAGATATATAATCGAATCCTCTAGGAGACTTGTAGGTAGGATCCAATCCTCTATCAGACACAGAAATAGATTCTAAGCCTTTTGGAGACCCAACTATAGAATCCAAATCTATAGGAGATCCAATCATAGAATCCAGTCATTTACGAGACTTTCAGGAATAGGCCTAGAATCCTATCCTCTACGAAAATTTCAGGAATAGGCCTAGAATCCTATCCTCTACGAAAATTTCAGGAATAGGCCTAGAATCCAATTCTCTACGAGACTTTCAGGAATAGGCCTAGAATCCAATCCTCTACGAGACGTTCAGGGATAGGCCTAGAATCCAATCCTTGAAAAATCCTATAATAGACTCCAATCCTTTAGGAGACCCAAACTACAGGATCCAATCCTCTTGGAGACTTCCATAAATAGAATCCAACACTCCCCCCCCCTCCTCAATCGAGATTCCGACGACGCACTTCGCATGGGAGGAGGAAGGGGGAGGAGGGGGTTGGGCTAGGGAAGAAGGGGGATAGGGATGAGGGGGGGAAGGGGGTCTAGGGAGAGAGGGTTGAGAGGGGGAAGGGGGGACTAGGGGGAGAGGGGTGAGGGGGAAGGGAGAGAGGGGGAGGGAGGGAAGGGGGACTAGGGAGAGAGGGGTGAGGGGGAAGGGGGAGAGGGGGAGGGGGGACTAGGGAGAGAGGGATGAGAGGGGGAAGGGTGACTAGGGGAGAGGGGGAAGGGGGGACTAGGGAGAGAGGGATGAGGGGGGACTAGGGAGAGAGGGATGAGGGGGGACTAGGGAGAGAGGGATGAGGGGGAAGGGGGACTAGAAGAGAGGGAGAGGGGGAAAGGGTGACTAGGGGTAGAGGGTTGAAGGGGGAAGGGGGACTAGGGGGAGAGGGATGAGGGGGGACTAAGGAGAGATGATTGAAGGGGAAGATGGGGGAGAGAGGAGGGGAGGGGGAAAGGGTGACTAGGGGGAGAAGGGTGAGGGGGGGAAGGGGGATAAGGGGGGGGGAGACTCGGGAGGTCTCTTTATGTCCACTTAAGAGCCAAGGTCACCTGATGAGGCTGAATCAGGTGACGAAATGAAGACCGATTGAGGGCTCCTTGGAGACCCTGCGAGCGCCGAATGGGACTCGTGGGGCGATAGGATCAGCTGGTGCTTTGGGTGGGGTTAGGGGTGGGGTGGGTTGGTGGGGGAGGGAAAGGGAAGGGAGAGGTTCTTGTACTTATTGTTTGTTGTTATTGTTTTTTGTTGTGTGATTGTTTTGTTATTATTATTGTTGTTATCATTATTATTAATATTATTATTATTATTATTATTTGTTTTTTTATTATTACTATTGCTATTACTATTACTACAATCATTATTGTTATTATCATTGTTTTTATTATTATCATCATCACCATTATCATTATAGTTATTGTTATTATCTATTTATTATCATGATCATATACTATTAGTGGTAATAGTATTGTTGTTCTTCTTGTAGTTGTTTTGTTATTATTATTATTATGTATTGTTATTATTATTCGTATTAGATAGCTATTATTATCATTATCATTACTATTATTATTATTATCATTATTATTATTATTACCATTATTATTACTATTATTATTATTACCATCATTATTATCATTATTATTATTATTACCATTATTATTATTGCTATTATTATTATCATTATTATCATCATCATTATTATCATTATTATCATCATTATCATCATTATTATTACCATCATTATCCTTATCACACTATTACACATCCACTTCCTCCCTTCCCCTCACTCCTTATCTCACACCCACCGATAAGAGCCAAGGTCCCAGCGCCACCCACGTCACAGCTGTGGTGCTGCGTGTACTGTACTTCCCGTGGGGTGACAGGAAGGGAAATTGGGAAATTCCCCACTTTGGCAGTTGCGTTTGGGTGTCTTTGGTGTTGGTGGTGGTGGGGATGGGTGGTGGTGGGGTGGGAGGGGGGGTGGGGGTTGGTGGAGGGGTGGGGGGTGTTGGGGGTTGGTGTGTGTGTGGGGGGGATGTTGGTGGTGTTGGTGGTGGGGGAGGGTGGGGAGGGTGGGGGAGGGAGAGGGTGGGGGTTGGTGGTGTTGTTGATGGTGTTGTTGTTTGTGCCGGTGGGGGTGGTGGTGGATGGGGTGTGTTGTTGTTGATGTTGTTGTTGGTGGTGGTGGTGGTGGGTTGTTCGTTGTTGTTGGTAGGTGAGTGTGTCATTGCGGTTATATCGTATTGTTGTTGTTGGTAATGTTGTTATTGTTCTATTTTTATTTTTTATTGTTCTTAGTATTGTTGTTATTATTATTATTGATAATATTGTTTTTATTATTATTATTGTTATTATTATTTTTATTATTATTATTATTATTATTATTATTATTATTATTATTATTATTATTATTATTACTGTTGTTATTGTTGCTGTTATTTTATATTATAATAGTTGTTATTATTATTATTTCATTAGCGTTATCGTCATGATTATTGTTATTATAATTGTCGTTATCAGAATCATTATTATTGATAATCATAGGCATCTGTTGTAGGGAACGTCCTCTTGCATATTTTGTTGTCTATTTTAAGTTCCATTTAAATAAATTTTACAGAAGGCGGAAAACCCAACCTTCGCCATGTGTCGCTGAGGTGTCACGACGAAGGAAAAAAAATGTCTTCAGAAAATGGAAACATGCGATTTTTAAGAACTTTATACTTGTTTTTTTTCATTCTTCTTTCTTTCTTTTTTTCTTTATTGTTGTTTTCCGTCTTTCTTTTTTTAATGTTGTTTTTCCCTTCTTTCTTTTTTTCTTTATTGTTTTTTCCATCTTTTTCTTTCTTTTTTTCTTGATTGTAGACTAAAAACGTGTAAACCGAAAGGAAAGTTGTAATGTTTACATACATGTAAAATGATTGTAGATTTTTTTTTAAGAATAGAAATCGCAGTGTGTATTTTCCTGTCATTGGCTTTGTCATTTTGTCGTGTTTCGTGAAAGCCGTTGATGTTGTTGTTGTTGTTGATGATGATCTCTCTCTCTCTCTCTCTCTCTCTCTCTCTCTCTCTCTCTCTCTCTCTCTCTCTCTCTCTCTCTCTCTCTCTCTCTCTCACTCTCTCTCTCTCTCTCTCGGCAGGTGGCAGAAGGGAATGGTCTTTTGTCTTTGTGCGCGCGTGTGTGTGTGTGTGTGTGTGTGTATGTATGTATGTATGTATGTATTTGAGAGAGGGAGGGGGAGGGACAGAGGGGTGGAAGAAGAGGAGGGGGAGAAGGGGAAGTGAGAAAGGGAGAAAGATGGAGGAGGGAAGGGAAAGGAGAGAGGAGAATGAAATACGTAGGGAATGAAGGAGGAAAGATAGAGAGAAATGATATAAATAGAAAAGAGAAGGATAGAACAACAATGGAGAGAGAAATAAAACAATCAACCTCCCCCCCCCAAAAAAAAAAAAAAAAAAAAAAAAAGGAACAGCA
The DNA here is from genome assembly GCF_042767895.1 of Penaeus vannamei. Classification (NCBI taxonomy): domain Eukaryota; kingdom Metazoa; phylum Arthropoda; class Malacostraca; order Decapoda; family Penaeidae; genus Penaeus; species Penaeus vannamei. The sequence continues at coordinate 4,772,877 of NC_091572.1, forward strand.
A
>NC_091572.1:4782877-4785377 GCF_042767895.1 Penaeus vannamei
CATGATTCTTTTGATTAAGCCTTCATTATGTATTAGCAAATTGATTAATTAATTAAGACCCATCATTAATATATTACCCCATTACTCTTTACATTTAAGGTCTTGTTAGACACCAATAAGTTATTTAATTTTACCCTACATAACACATTTATTTATTTAATCATCTTTTAAAATTAGATATTAGCCAAAAAAAAAAAAAAAATTACCTTACATAACCTTTTTATTTAATTATTTTTTAAATTAGATGTTAGCGAAAAAGCACCAAAGGATTCACTAATCAAAACCCTCAATCAGTATTACTTCACATAACCCCTTTTATTTATCTAATTGATTATGATCATTATAATGATTATTATTATTTATTTATTTTTATTTTTTGTTTTCAGATCTATTTTTGTTGTTGTTAAATTAGGATTTTTATCTATGTTTTGTTGTTGTTGTTGAATTAGGATTTTTATCTATGTTTTGTTGTTGTTAAATTAGGATTTTTATCTATGTTTTGTTGTTGTTCAATTAGATTTTTTTTTTATCTATTTTGTGTTGTTGTTAAATTAGGATTTTTATCTATTTTTGTTGTTGTTAAATTAGATATTAGCTAAAAAACACCCAAGGCTCGACTGACCACAACTCCCTCTTTTCCACTCCAGGGCCACAATGGCTTCGACGAACTCCGGCGGTACATCAAATCCGGGGGGGAGTTCTGCAAGGAGTTGGCAGCCATCATGAACGAGAGGTAAGGAATGATGGGGAGAGGGAAGGGATGGGATGGGGTGGGAAGGGGGATGGGGAGGGTTGGAGGGAGGGAAGGGGATGGGGAGGGATGGGAAGGGGTGATGGGGAGGGAGGGTTGGAGGGAGGGGGTTGGATGGGGATGATGAGGGAAGGGAGAGGGGGGGAGGAAGGTGAAGGAGGAGGTGAAGGAAGAATGTAAGAAGAAGAGGAATAAGGGAAGACGGCAAAGAAGAGAAAGGGAAGCAGAGGGGAAAGGGGCAGAAAAATGCTCGGATAGACGATAAAGGGGAAACGGAAGTAAACGATAAACTAAATGAAAAGAGAAAGGAGAATAAAGATGAGGAAGAACAGCAAGGCAAAATTTTTAAAAAGTGACAGAGAATAAAAACAACTTTGATTAAACAGAAATTCGATACAAGTTTATTATTACAAAATCAATCAAGCTCGTATTCCACCACGAGTAAAAAGAACCCCCAGAAGCACAGCCGGACGGACCACGGCACCGGAAGCTAATAAGTAACCCTTCTAAGTAAATAAGTAACGCAAATAAGTGAGCATTGAAAGCCACACGTCGGAGCGGAGAGTTGAGACGTGTGTGCGCGCTCGTGGTCACGTCACGACTGGGTGAACTGCGGACCGTTTTCTTTATTGTAAGCATAGAACATGGGATCGTGTGGGCGTGAATGAACTGTATTTCGTGTGGGTGAGAGAGGAGGTAAAGGAGAAGGAGAGGAGAAGGAAGAAGGAAGAAGGGGAATAAGAGGGAGAGGGAGAGGGAGAGGAAGAAGGAGAGTAAGAATAAAAGGCAGAGGGAAGGGTATACAGATGAGGTGGAGATAGAGAAAGAGAAAGTGATAGAGAAAGAGGAGGGGAAAGAGAAAAAGGAGGAAAGAGATAGAAGAAAGACAGAGAAGGAAATGGAGGAAAGAGAGAGAAGGAAAAGGAAGAGGGAGAAAATATAAAGGAGACAGAAAAAAGAGTAAAAAAAAGAGGGAATTAAAACAATAAGCATAAAAATATTTTTTTCTTTCTCCCGCGTCTGTATATATATATATATATATATATATATATATATATATATATATATTATAGACTAAATAACGTACCAAATACTGTATGTGCGTGTGTGTCTGATTGATGCCATGCCCGCTCCTTTGACCCAGAACGTGTGCACAATGCTCCAAAAATTCAGCCCAGACTCCAGGGGGCCTTTTGTGCAAAATAAGAAGAAAAAAAAACAAGCTGCCAAGAAACAACGAAGCCATCCGACCCCATATGATCACCTTGAGTTTTTGTTCGAAAGAAAACGATTCAAAGTCCCATTTTCTTTGGGCTCCCGCTGGCTTTTGGTTTGTCTGAGGGAAAATGGGGAAGATGAATGGGTAACTGTACTGCGCGCGTGTGTGTGTGTGTTTGTTTGGGTCGTGGGTGGGTTTGGGTGTGTGGGTGGGTGGGTGGTTGGGTTCGTGGGTGACGGTGGGTGGGTGGGTTTGTGTGTGTGTGTGTGTGTGTGTGTGTGTGTGTGTGTGTGTGTGTGTGTGTGTGTGTGTGTGTGTGTGTGTGTGTGTGTGTGTGTGTGTGTGTGGGTGAGTGGGTGGGTGGGTTTGTTTGTGTGTGCGTGTATGTATGTGTGATAGTGTGTGTGTATGGTTTAGAAGTATTAATTGGAAAATCTATGAATATAAGAAAAAATATCTTAATATTATTATCGCAGTATGATTCTTCAGGAGACGATCGAACAGTAATATAAGGTAAAACAATACAAAAA
>NC_091572.1:4790377-4792877 GCF_042767895.1 Penaeus vannamei
AGGGAAGGAGGGAAGAAGGGTTGGATTGCCTTGAAGGTATATGCTGGGTTCGGCTGAGGCTTTGTATTAAGAGAGAGAGAGAGAGAGAGAGAGAGAGAGAGAGAGAGAGAGAGAGAGAGAGAGAGAGAGAGAGAGAGAGAGAGAGAGAGAGAGAGAGGGTGGGTGGGGGGAGGCAGGAGAAAGAAGGGGGAAGAGGGAGAGAAAAGGAGAAGGGACAGAGAAAGAATAGTAAAGAAACAGAGAAGCACATCAAATAATTAATGGACAGAATTATACGATAGAAAGGGAAGATGATCAGAGGAAATGGAAAGTTATTTGGTGAGAAAATAGTCATTATCCCATTACTGTCTTTGATTGATTCATCAGATGAATTCTATTATTCCCTTCTTCTCCTCCTATTTCTTCTTCTTCTTCTACTTTTTCCTTTCTTCTTTTTTCTTTTTCTTTTTCTTCGTCTTTGTCTTTTATTTCTTCTTTCTTTTTCTTCCTTTTCTTTATCTATCTACGAAAAAAGAGATAGTTGGCCATATATTTATCAAAGAAAGGAATAAAAACAGGAAAAAAAAACATGCAGAAGTTTAGAATAAAAGAAAATAAATATGAGTTGTACGAATATTTATCGAAGAAGAAAATAAACACACAAAATATGGAATTGAGTGCGACTTGCGTGAGTGTGTATCGACGAAGAAAATAAACACACAAAATATGGAATTGAGTGCGACTTGCGTGAGTGTGTATCGAAATGAAAGGAAATTTTGCTATTGTGCGAATATTTTTAACTTCGAATGAAAACCAAATGATTATGTCGCCTTCATATAGGTATCGAGTGTACAGGAATTTCGGGATTAGAAAGGAAAATTAGTAATAGTAATAGCAACACATTATTAGATAGAAAAGAAAAAATGGGATATACTTGTACAAATTCAAATTCAAGCTCAAATTCGGTTGTATATGGATTAGAAAGGAAAATTAGTAATAGTAATAGCAACACATTATTAGATAGAAAAGAAAAAAATGGGATATACTTGTACAAATTCAAATTCAAGCTCAAATTCGGTTGTATATGGATTAGAAAGGAAAATTAGTAATAGTAATAGCAACACATTATTAGATAGAAAAGAAAAAAATGTGATATACTTGTACAAATTCAAATTCAAACTCAAATTTGGTTGTATATGGATTAGAAAGGAAAATTAGTATTAGTAATAGCGACACATTATTAGATAGAAAAGAAAAAATGGGATATACTTGTACAAATTCAAATTCAAACTCAAATTCGGTTGTATATAGATTAGAAAGGAAAGTTATTATTAGTAATAGCAACGCATTATTTGATAGAAAAGAAAAAATGGGATATACTTGTACAAATTCAAATTCAAGCTCAAATTCGGTTGTATATAGATTATAAAGGAAAAATGTGATAGTAATAACAGCACATTATTAGATAGAAAAGAAAAAAAATGGGATATTTGTGCGAATACTTAATGTATACTTAATACTTAATTCAAGCTCCAATTGGATTGTATATAGATTAAAAAGGAAAAATGTGATAGTAATAACAACACATTGTGAGATAGAAAAGAAAAAAATATGGGATATACTTGTGCGAATACGTAATGGTGATTCTGGGAGTATTCATGTATGATATACTTGTGCAAATTCAAGCCCAAATTCGATCGTGTATCGATTAGAAAGGAAAATGAGTAATAGCAATACACAGAGAAATGGAAAGGAAAGGCGGCGAATCCACGAAGATTAGAAAGGAGGATTAGAATAATTTCGATGATTGGAAAAGATCATTGGTATTACTTGTGCGAATCTGCGGCCGAGAAGATTGGTAGCCTAATGGTGAGGAGGGGGGAGGAGGGGGGGAGGTGGAGGAGGAGGGTGGAAGAGGTGGAGGAGGAGGGTGGAAGAGGTGGAGGAGGGAGGGGGAAGAGGTGGAGGAGGAGGGGGAGAGGAGGAGGGGGAAGAGGTGGAGGGAGGAGGGGGGAGAGGTGGAGGGGGAAGGGGGAGGAGGGGGAAAGAGGAGGAGGAGGAGGAGGAGGGGGAGAGGTGGAGGAGGGAGGGAGGGAGGAGGAGGAGGGGAAGAGGGGGAGGAGGAGGAGGGGGAAGAGGTGGAGGAGGAGGAGGAGGAGGAGGGGGAAGAGGTGGAGGAGGAGGAGGGGGAGGAGAAGAAAAGATGATGACGATGATGATGATGATGGAGAAGAAGATGAAGAAGAAGCTAGGAGGAGGAGAATGATGATGATAATAGTAATAATAATGATGATGATGAGGAGGAATAAGAGAAAGAAAAAGAGGAGGAATAAGAGCAAGAAGAAGAGGAGGAGGAGGAAGAAGAAGAAGAAAAATAAAGGAGGAGGAGGAGGAGGACGCTGGTTAGAAAGAGGAGGAGGAGGCTGAGGCGAGGAGGAGTAGGAGGAGAAAGTGCATCTTCCGGAAGAAGTTTCTTAGTCGGAATCTAGACCTCCACCCACCCCCTTCGCAGCCCCCATCC